>NW_009926970.1:0-8594 GCF_000696875.1 Nestor notabilis | reverse complement strand
CCTGCTGAAATTGAGGAAGAGCTGAAGGAGTTGATGCCTCTCTCAGATGCAGTTTTAACATGGAAGGGATCAGTGCCAGATCTGTTCACTTGTCTGAAATCTTAACCCAAATATGTAGAAATTGACAGTTGCATCTCTGAAAGTGTGGGGTTTGAAGGACCTTCCTTGTTTATGCTCTGTCTTAGGTATACCTAACTATTTTGAAGCATGGAGATAGTACTACTTTGGACACTATGCTGAAGGTGAGTGCACACTCTTGTTACCACTGCCAGCTTGTGCAACGAGAAGCTAAATACTCCACCCTCCAAGTTCCTCTGAGACACAGTTGATATGCTCACAGGCTCAGGCTGATGTGCCACAGATGATGTGAACTCTTGGGCTTCCTCATGGTGTTCCCTGCTCTGTGTGTAGTGGGAAATTGCCACCTAGTGGAGTGTTGCAGCTCTCATTTTAGGATTCTTTTTCATTGCTTGGAGGCGTGGTCCTACTTGACCTTAGGTAGTGGTGAAGAGGAGTTTATTACTACTGGTAATTTCTGCTGGCGTACGTGTAATGAGGTCTGTAATGTGGAGAGCTGCAGGATGATTCATGACCAAGTTCAATTTGTCACGTATTACCCTGGAAGACTAATTTAGCAGCTCTAGTTCAGTGCATTTAATCCTGTGCACTAACATTGTTCACTTTGGCTTTGAAGCTTCACAAGCAAGCAGACATGCAGGAGGAGAAGAACCGAATTGAACGAGTTCTTGGAGCCATCTCTCAACCAGAACTGATTCAAAAAGTTCTCACCTTTGCACTTTCAGTAAGTCATTGGGAAAGCTGCTGCTTCCTTCCCCTCTGCTGCTGGAGCACTGTGTGCTCAGAACGCATTAGAATAGGAGGAGTAGCCTTAAGGATTAAATCCTTGAGTTGTTTCTTAAAGTCTGTGAGGGGAAGATCAAGCTGGTGTTGGCAGATCCGATGTGGAAGTGCATAAAGTTTGGTGTAGAAATGTGTAAAGCCAAGATGTTGTGTTTGGTGGAAGAGTCTTGAATGCTTGTCTGCACTTTCGTCTTCAGGAAGAGGTACGTCCCCAGGACACGGTATCTGTTATTGGTGGAGTAGCTGGAGGCAGCAAGCAGGGGAGGAAAGCTGCTTGGAAATTTGTAAGGGACAATTGGGAGGAACTTTATAATCGATACCAAGGTGGATTCTTAATATCCAGACTAATAAAGGTAGGTGCAGCTGAGACAAACCCTGTTCCTGGTCCTGTACAGGACCAAACCCAAACTGTTAGATTTGAAATGCTGCAGGCTGACCGTTGGGTGATGTGTTGTTTTTCCCTTCAGCTAACAGTGGATGGATTTGCAAATGATAAAATGGCTGCAGAAGTTAAGGTAAGACATTGTCATGAAAAGAGGGATGAACTTCAGCTGTTGTGTGCCCTGCACTCTAAGCACTGATGGAAGAGCCATGGGTTTGTGTTTTGAACGGTGGCTCTGACCGTTTGGTTTGTTGCCCAGTTCCCAAGTTGCTTTAGGTTGAGTTATTTTACTGAAATGTGTTAAATTGGCATTTTCAGAGGAATGTGATTTCTGCTTCATTAGTTTCACTCATTTAAACTTTGAGCAAATCCAGCCCCGTTTCTGGCAGGGGTTTTAAGACTCCCCAAAAGACAACCTTCAAAGATAGCTGTAGCAAAGTTAGTAGTTGTCACTTCTGTAGTAAGCTGAGACTCAAGCTGCCACTTTCTGCCTCCCCAACCTGATACCACACATTTGGGGCTGACTTCACTAGCAACCAGGGGCTCCCGGGGGAATTCACACACCAGGAATTGGCTGAATTCCATGTTAAAAAGCTTGATGTGGTCATTTGTGCTGGGTGCCAAGAGCAAGGCTTTGGTGCAAGGCAGATGAACGTGTTTGCAGAGTCTGTTGTGAAGTTGGTGGCTCAAGGTGGTGGGATTTCGGTGCTGGACTCGAGCAGCGCAGGCGCTGGGCTTGGCAGAGTTCTGACAACGTGGGTAGCTTTTACTATGGACTCTTTGCCCACACTTTTGCAGGAACTCTTTGGAAAAAGAAACTTAAAAATACGGCCCTTAATTATCACTTTCCTGTTAGGAAAATGCTTGGGAGGAATTCTCATTGAAAAGACAAGCTGAGCCATGAACTCCATCACCTTTTTATCACCCAGTGAGCTCTTCTGAGGAAGGATTTAGTAGCAGAAGTGATTTTACAGAGGAATCTTTCTCTATGATTACTTTATTTTTCTTAAAGAGCACTTTACAGAACACCAGAACAAATCAGAGCTGCTTTTCCAGGAGAGCTTCCTGAGGGAGCAGACCTTTAGCTGGTGTACTTCATGTGGCCGAGTCTCCACATCACCTTGTAGCGGGCATGAGGGTGAGGTGATCTGCCAAACCCTGGGAGAAGCCTGCCTGGGGGATGACTCCTGGCCATGCCAGCTTGTTCTGCCCTTTAACCACCCCAAAAATGCAAAGTCACAGCAGCCTCTGGTGCAGTTTCTTCAGCTATTTTGTAGGGGATCGATATTGTTGCTTCTGGAGGAAGAAATGTGAGACTATTCAGCAAAACTCCTGAGTGCTGCTGGTGCTTGGAGGTCATGATGCAGCTTGGAAAGAGGCCTAGGTAGAATGCTCAGCAATCTGATACCAAGACAAATGCTGCTGCAGAATATGGCTCCAGGCTTCTGTTAGTGTCTTCTTCCAAGTATCCAGAAATACCCACTTGATTTGCTGCTCGCTTGTTGCCTCCCAGTGAGGGACTGAACTCAGCTCAAGTGCTGCTTCCTGTCCCTGGCAGCAAGGACACGAAGGGACAGGAGGCAGTGTAGAAATGCTGCTGTGGCTTTTCCTGAGCAGAGTAATGGAGCATTTTACTCTTCCTCCTCTGTACCTGAAGTTGCCCTTCTCTAAACTTGACAAGCACCCTGCAAATGCCTCAGTGAGTGATGCTGGTGGGAGCAGAACTGTGGTCATAGAATCATAGAATGGGTTGGGTTGGAATGGACCTTAAGATCATCCAGTTCCAACCCCCTGCCATGGGCAGGGACACCTCACACTAGACCTTGTCACCCAAGACTCTGGCCTTGAACACTGCCAGGGATGGAGCATTTACCACTCTCTGGGCACCCTGTGCCAGCGCCTCAGCACCCTCACAGGGAAGAGCTTCTGCCTTTTTCTAACCTGAGCTTCCCCTGTTTCAGTTTGAACCCATCACCCCTTGTCCCATCGCTCCAGCCCCTGATGAAGGTCCCTCTCCAGCACCCTTGGAAGTTCCCTCTCCGGCCCCCTTGTAGCCCCCTTCAGACACTGGAAGCTGCTCTGAGGTCTCCAGCAGCTTCTCTTCTCCAGGCTGAACAGCCCCAGTGTTCTCAGCCTGTCTCCATACGGGAGCTGCTCCAGCCCCTGAGCATCCTCGTGGCCTCCTCTGGCCTTGCTCCAACAGCTCCATGTCCTGATGCTGAGGACCCCAGCCCTGCACCCAGTGCTGCAGGGGAGGGTCCCACACAGCACCTCATTGACGTTGCTCTACAACCAGGGCAACTCGGTGACTTCTGATCTTCTCCCCCTGATGGTTGTGTGCTTTCCACCCAGGCCTTCTTTGAGAGCCACCCAGCTCCCTCGGCGGAACGCACTGTGCAGCAGTGCTGTGAGAACATCCTGCTCAATGCAGCTTGGCTCAAGAGGGACGCCGAGAACATCCACCACTACTTCCTGCAGCGCAAGGCCCCTGCAGCCATGGTGTGAAGCTGTGCATGCCCCTGCTGCAGTCCTGCTGCCGCCTCATGGGGAGAGGGAGGAGCGACCCAACACCTGATTCATATGCCAAGAATTTGGAGTCTTTTTCTCAACCCAATGGGGATTGGACAATGAATGTAGTTTAACTGGTTCCTGCTCACACTCCAGATTGAAATCCTATTCGAATGATCAGCAATTCAGCAAAAAAAACAAACCCCACACAAAACCCACCACACAAACAAAAAGGAAAGGAAAAAGAGAGAGAAAAATCTGTAAATATGATAGTAATAAAATAGAGCATAACAAAACTGTGAAACTTCCTCAAGCCTTGTCAGTGGTTCAGATATTTAACACCCCCCTCCTGCCACTTCTTGACAGATGTTCTGTTTTTTACATCCTCCCCCCCCAAAATAATAACCCCCCAAGCTAAATCAAAGGAAACCAGTGGTTTCTGGGTCAGTGGAATTCTGTGGCGAGTCTGGGGCAGGAATGGGTTAATGCCTCTGAGCGTGGTGGTGTGGAACAGGTCACTGGGGAAGGCTGGTTTAACATAGAGTCTGTGCATCATTGGAAGCGTGAGGTTTTGGGGAGATGTTCCTGCAGCCCCCCCCAACCCAAGGATAGTGAGTTCCCTCCCTTTTGTGTTACCTCTCAGCAAAAAGACAAAATGTTCTGTTGCTCTTCGGTTTTCCTCCTTGGATCCACTTGCTGATGTCCTTCTTAGAGATAACGGGATTGTAAGGAAACATCTTTCATAGCCACATTAAAGAAGAGAAAGAGTCATGCAGTTTGTTTGGGTTTTCTTTTTCCCCCCCATCCCCTCCCTAAATTGCACCCTCCAAATGCATGCAGATGAGGAGGTGCCTCCTGCGTGACTGGTTCTCCCGGCTGCTCTTAGGGCAAGTCTCTGCTCCTCAAGACACCCCGTTAACCTGTCTAAAAGACCCAGCTTGTCCAAGCTCCTCATGGCCGTAGCACCACAAGCTTCTTGTTCTTTTCTGTGATGTTGATGGTAATTTGAGTCAGAAGCCTTAAATTAGTGATGATGAAGTCCAAGCTGTGTGCCATCGTTTCCTTCACAAAGCAGCGTGGTCTAACTAACCAGACCCAGCACCCTCTAACACAAAGGTTGGAGTTCCATCTATTTTTACCCTTTTTCTTTAACAGGAATTCGTATTTGGTGTGGCTTAACTGTATTTCAGAAGGTCATCAGACTAACTGTCAGACTGCTTCCCTCACCCGGTTTTGTGCTATTGTTTAAAAAGAAAAAGAAGATTAAACCAGTTGGCGTTAATAAAAATGTCAATGTGAAATCCATGGCCTCATCCTGTGTTCTGTTTGAAGGGTGTTGCTGCTTTCAAAGGACCTAAACCTCTGAGGGAGCAGCCCGGGTCTCGTGTCCACGGTGTCTTGAACAGCTCCAAGGAACGCCTTGTTCTGCTCTGCTGTCAGGGCTTAGGGCAGCTGAAGGAGCACATCCTGCCCCGGTTGTAAGTAGATCTTTGTGTCATCTGAATCAAGATTGGAGCCGAGCACTAGAGAACTAACCAGGGCAGGGAAGGGGGAAAAGAAACGTGAATAAGCCAATTTCTATTCAACACCTGAAGAGGGATGTGCAAAGAGGGAATAGGATTGTGCAAGTGCTGCTGCTGCTACCCAGGGTGAGCCACAGCAGGGATGAGCACCAGGAATGGGTGAGTTACTAGCTAGTAGAGGCACAGAGCCCTTAAACAGGGTCATGTTGGTTCCTACCCCGCGGGCTGCTGGGGCTGTGTGGCCAGAAACACGGCTGAACCAGGAATTGTGTGTCCCCATCACATCTGTTAACCTGCCCGAGGGTTTTCCTGCTGTCAGCACTGCAGAGCCCATGGGATTTCGGAAGAGTAAGCTGGTTTCTCTTCTGCTTCTTGCACATGGACAAAGTAACATGCAAAGTTGTGATCCCAGCGTGCCCGGTGATGTATGAAACGAGGAGGACTGTAGCTGCAAGTTGAGGTGATCTTGTTTTGACTTTAAACAATGCAAATGACATGCAAGCAGTTGAAGGAGAGGGACAAAAATAACAAGCTCGTGGTCAGTGAGCAAACTGAATAGTCTGCAGCAGAATGACTTGGCCTGGGCTCCTCTATGTGCAAAGAAAGGAGATTTTCATCCTTCGTGAAAGTGAGGTTGGGATTTGTCCAC
This sequence comes from Nestor notabilis, assembly GCF_000696875.1. Classification (NCBI taxonomy): domain Eukaryota; kingdom Metazoa; phylum Chordata; class Aves; order Psittaciformes; family Psittacidae; genus Nestor; species Nestor notabilis. Next base: position 2,671 of record NW_009926970.1, on the reverse strand, counting down.
TTAATGTGAAACCTTCTTTTTTCCATAGAAACTGGTTTGGGTTGAAGGGACCTTAAAGCTCCTTCAGCTCCAACCCCTGCCCCGGGCAGGGACACCTTCCACTAGAGCAGGTTGCTCCAAGCCCCTGTGTCCAACCTGGCCTTGAGCACTGCCAGGGATGGGGCAGCCACAAGCTCCTCCGCTCCTCGCAGCACCCTCATAGGGAAGAACTTCTTTACATCCAGCGTTTCCATACCCGTGCTCCATGTTTTAAATGACAGTACAACTAAATGGGATGCAGCAAAAAACTGAACGTGTGAACCTTTAAAAAAACGACCCAAAAAGGAGCAAAACCCCCAACCTCGACTTCCCAAATCCTGCTTTAACGTGTTCGGACTTGTTTCTGTGCAGGGTCATGAGACGCAGCGAGGTTTCCGTGTTACCCACCATTGACTGTCCCTGTGATTAGCTCTTACATCGCTGTTTCAGAGACCCTTCACCCCATGTGCTGCTAAAGGGACCTTAAACCCAGGCAAAACACTTGCACATGTGACAATGCTCCATCACAACAGAGTTTTTGGCCACCAGGATCATGGCTCGTGGCAGCCGTGGAGCTGATACCAACCTGAGTGAAGCCTCTTTCACTGCCAGGCAGATCCTGGTTAGCAAAGGCAGGGGATGTGTGGCTCATCCTTCGGTGGCGATGGCAACGGGAGCCCCCTTCCACCCCCCTGAAGGAAGGACCAAGCAGTAGCAACCGATCCCCAAACCAGGCTGAGCAGTGCCTGGCTCAGTGAGCCCCTTTCAGAGCTCAATTTTCTGCGCTACGAAGGTTGAAGTGATTCCTGTTCCAGTGAAAACGTGTGGGGAAGATACACGGATGTGCCCAAACTCGGAGGCGAGGAGGACGCTGCGCTGTGCTCAGCCTCATCTTCCTCCCTGCGGCCGTGGCGGGGATGCTTCCACTTGGCTTTCACAGGCACCCAAATTGCAAAGGCAAAGTGAGGTGATTTTAAGCCTGACCGTAACCAAAGTGCTTGGAAATCATTCCGTCTAAGCCAGGAAGAGCAGGTGAGTGTCTCTGCTCAGCCTCGTGTAACGCTCGTCTCTGCTGGCGGGATTCCACATGGGTTTTCATCTCCTCACTGTTGGGAACACGCATCTTCTCCATTGCAGCACCTAAGGGAGACTCCTGCAACAGGGATGGAGCACACAGAAACCCTGACCCAGGGGAGGGACACGCTGAGCATCAAGCAGCTTTAAGGTTTTACTCCCGATGAAGGGCTGTGCCTGGTGCTTGTGTTCTTGTGGTAACTTCTTCAACGTGGCATCAGTTAAACTCTTGATCTATGGTGGTTCCTTAGGGGTTCCCGCTGAACTCCAAGCGCTGGGTATGGATCAAGTCACAAACAGCTCCCATCCTTTGGGACTGGGGGGGGAGCTCCGGAGGAACCTGAAGGCAGAGCAGCCTCGCAGGCTCAGGAGGGGAACCTGTCGCCTAGTTCTTGTTGTAACCACGCTGGACTAACCCCGGGGACCCCGTCTCTAGTCGGCAGCTCTCTGCCAGCGCCTGCAGCTGGTTTATGAAGGCAGGAGATGATACAAGCCTCAGTAATGTGAATGCTGAGAATTCCATTTATGGGAATGAGGAGAACACCAGCGCATCGAGCTCCAGCCCAAGTGCTACTGGGGGGAGGCAGCTCCACAGCCTCACTCACCCCCATCTGACCCTGGGGTTTGGGGCTTTCATTGCTACCAAGGGCAGGTGCGCACAAAACTCCTCAATCCTCCTCTCCCTGGTTTCCTGCGGGAGCAATCCCTGAGGAAAGTCATCCTGGGGTTGTAATGGTCACTGAAGCTGCCCTCGCTGCAGCTCAATGAGCTTCTGGGCTGTGTCCTAGAGCTCGGGGCTGGGGAGGGCAACAGCGAAGCAGGTTGGAGCCGCACTCAAACTGCAGCTACGTGAAGCTCCCCTCGCCCTGCACGAGAGGGAAGCTCTCACCCCGCTCCATCCCAAGTGCTGCTCAGCACGTCGGCCGTGACCTGCTACCAGAGAGCTCCGTTCCTCCAGGCTGAACAACGCGTCCTTCTGTTCCCTGGGTCAGGCTGTCAATAGTCATTGGGCTCAAAACAAGGCACCGAAGGGACCTGTCGGCAGCTCCGCGCATCCAGACTCCGCTGCTGTGGATGCAGTGGGGAGCAGCAGCCCCTGCCCTCCCGCAGCACCTCAAAGCTTCACAGTCCCCGGTTCCAGAGCTTTTGGGCTCAGCTTTGGGTTTCCACATGGAGACCGATGCAGGGAACAGCGTCTGCAGCAGGAGGAGGGCAGCAGGACAAGCAGTTCAGATCCCGATGGATGGACACGGGCATCTCTTAGCCCTGTTTGTAAGCGCAGTGAACCTGGAGTACGGCACCGGTGCTCCTCACCCAGAGACCTCAAAGCACTTCACACAAGAAGCTGATTTGGATTTCCCCCCATTTTAAACCCTGAGATTCAAGGCACAGATGGACAGAATGAGTCTTCTGAGCTTTTGCAGGCCTCTGGCGAAGGCAGGGACAGGGTCTGGGTCTCCTGAGCCCCAGAGCACCCGTTCATCCCTGTAACCTGCATTTCTGTAGGGGAATGATCAATCTTTTCTGTGTTCCACCGCTGTGGGCAAGTCCAGGCTGCTCCAAGCCCCTGTGTCCAACC
>NW_009926969.1:46794-67078 GCF_000696875.1 Nestor notabilis | reverse complement strand
GCCCGACCCGAGCAGCGATCTGGCTTTCCGGATGACTTCCCCAGTTTCTATATTGGGCATGACGTGTTGTGGTATGGAATACCCCTTTGGCCAGTTTGGGTCAGGTGTCCTGCCTCTGCTTCCTCCTGGCTTCCCCTCCTCCCTGGCAGAGCATGAGACTGAGAAAAGTCCTTGGTCAGAGTAAACATTACTGAGCAACAACTAAAAACATCGGTGTTATCAGCGTTATTCCCAGGCTGAAAGTCAAAACCACAGCACTGCACCAGCTACTAAGAAGGAGGAAAAATGACTGCTGTAGCTGAACCCAGGACAAGGAGATAAAGAGTACCTATTCTTTCCTTTCTGATCATGCACCAGCAGCATGAGCCAGGTATTTTTCCAGCCTGTGTACAAAGGTTACAATATCATTAACGTAACCTTTTTAAGATCACCACTGTAGAAGGGAGTTACCCTCTTATTACTTTATTATCATGTTTACCAACAGAATAATTGTAAAACTGCAGTTGGTTTATCTTATTTTTAATTTAAAACATTTTAAAATTTCACCAAAAGTCACAGGAATTATAGGATGATTTGGGTTGGACCTTACAGATAATCTAGTTCCAGCCTTCCTGTCCTGCAGGGACACCTTCTACTAGACCAGGTTCCTCCCAGGCCCCATCCAGCCTGGCCTTGAACACTACCAGAGATGGGGCAGTCTTTGGGGAATGCATTGTTTTATCTAGGTATGTAATGCTATGAGAAAATTGTTGTTATTTTGATGTTTTTCCTTAGCTCCATAATTATTGAGTAGATTAGCATGCAAAAAACCCTCCAACAAAACCCAGCCCTGTGTTTTTAAAGTACTTGACACCTACTATTGATTAAATCTTACTAAGGACTTTCAGGTTTTCTAGAGGATTGATTTAATAATACCTTCCCAAATTTTTGGAATTTTTGGTCTTTTTTTCTTTTTTTCCAATAATTCATTAATTTTATTTTTATTTATTTATATATATATACATATATTTAGGCTTTATACCATCTATGCTGTACAGGCCTTCAACAATTTTCTTGAGAATGTAAAAATTATTGGATGCTTTTCAATAGCTGTTATATTTTATAAAAGACAAACTTCAGAATAAGTGTGTAATTAAATTGGAATAACTGACTTGGAATAACTAATGAAGGACACTGTTACTTTCATGTGAGAATTTCAAAGCATTTTTAAGTGCAAGTTAATTGAGCCTACTCACACTTTTTAGAGTGTAGAGTTAATTAATATTATCCCCTTCATCACAGGCCCCAGCTGTGAACAGTCCTGGGCACCTCCTGGACAGTAAAACCAAGTAAAAAACAGCTGTGTGTTTTGTGAATAGATGGGACTGATGTTTCCTTTGAAGATGTGATCCTGTTGACCTTATTAAAAGTGCAGTGCAAGGAGCTACCTTGGAGCAGGTGTGAAAGTCCTTGGAAGACAGCTTAAGGTAGCTATATAGAATTTCTGTTCACCATTGGTCTCCTTTAGAGCTCTGGTGAATTTCCCTGTGGGTATCAAAGTCACCCCTCTCTGTCATTCAGCACTGGATGTGTGGCAGGGCTTGTCTGTGTGGGGACAGCAGCAAGAAGAGTAGGACGACATGCTCCTGCTGGAGGTACTTAGTCCTGGGTCATAACATCATCTTCAAGGACGAGCACATTTTTGCCAAATGTGTTGATCTAAGGATAGGAATAGCCATAGTCTGGGCACACGTTCCCTTCTGCAGTAAATGAACTCTGCTGTAAGGACGAAAATGTCCAGTTTCCGAGAGTTTCCACTTTCTGTCTTCTTCCTGTGCACAGACACATAGAGGGAGGAAGGAGAAGAGATGGAAATTGTCATACAGGTACAATGAATGAAAATTAAATTTCCGCTCTGCCAAGACTGATACAACAGAGGAGAATAGGAGGGTTTCAGTTAAGGAAAGAATCTAGTCATGAGCTGGAGTAAAAAACCGTATAAAACCTATTTCACTTAGCTTATTTATTTCAATCTTGTTAAGGTGTAGATGCCAGAGTGAAGTAATCTACAAAGAAGTCCTATAAAACTGCTTGAATTACACAGCAGCTTTGTGCAACATTAGGTGTGACTTCTCTCTGTGTAAAGGAAAAATATCAAACCTCAACTCTTGGAGCAGAGGCAGGAAAGAAGACCGACAACCGATACGTGCCAGGGCAAGTTTGTTACACTAGGGCTGATGGCACTGGAAAGAAAGCAGCAAACTAACCAGAAGTCTTTTAAAGATTTAACATGCAGAAATGGTTGGAGGAATACAGAGGGGTTTTGCTCATTCTCTTGAGCAGTCAGGCCAGATGAAAAGGTCTAGAGTAAAAAAGAGTTTTTGCTCATGTTGGCTGTAGGGATAGTTTCTTTGATCTCCCACTTGCTCAAGCAACTTCCTACTGCTCTACTTCAAAGCAGAGTTTTGGAACTCCAGGGCATTTTAATAAAGTGTCCTTAAAAATTCTGTGCCTGTTGGTTAGGGAGAAGGGGAGGGAAGTTCACAAATCATCAGACAATTCAATGCCACAGCCACCAATGGGGTTATGCCAGAGTGGAAATGGAGCAATACAAGGAGGAACTCTTGTAAATATATGTGGTCACTCTTATAAATGTTATCACAGCTTGCTTTACACTAACTCTTTCCTTGGGGAAGGGAAAACAAATTAAAGTTGTCTGAAACAATGCAAATTCTATTTATGGGGACAGGAAGGTGGGAGAAGGAGTGGTTCTGGTGTTCTAATCTCAAATAAATGTATGGTCAGACAAGGATAAAAAGTGATGATGTCCAAACACTGGACAAAACAGATGTAAACTGATTGATTAGTCTGTTTTTAAAGGACACTGCAGACACACAGTAACAAATACTGTGGAAGGAAAATTTTGAAAGCAATGGAAAGGCCTTTAATGTTTAGGAACTCAGAAAGCTCAAATTAAAGGTGATACTTTTTTCTATTGATTATGACTGTAGCTGAGCTGCAGTTAGATCAGAGATCTTGAGGTATGAGGACTTTTGCATGCCACACAAATTGGACTTTTCCTGTTTTGAGAAGACCCTGTGGATTTCCAGCAACTCCAATCATTCTCTTCATTTAGTTGAGACAAATCTTTTCTGTGGTGAAAGGGGGCTGAACCTGCTACATTTGTCTCTTAGCTAAATGAAAAGAAAGGAGCTGTGCATAAACATGCAGTCTTCTTTGCATTCTGGAGTGACGTTTGAGGGTCTGTGTTGTGGTCTTGAAAGTAGAGTCCCATGTATGCCTTGTGTGTAAGTGATGCTCAGAGAATATGTGGTTTCCCTTGACAGAAGTCTACATATTTTAAAGCATAGCATCCTTTGTTGGCAATATAGCCATGTATAATGCATGCATAGCTGTTAAAGCTGCAGGACTACTGCCCTGGGACTCCTTGAGCATTGTGGAGAATTTGGTTCCTTTTGTTTTTCCTCCATTCATAGATGACTGTCTTCAAGACAGTGTAGTATGGGGACCTACAGCTTGTTGAGAAAATGACTGGAATAAATGATCTACTGTAAAGTTTACAAGAGGCTGTCTGTTCTCTTTCACTTCACTTTGATTTTGATTTTAGTCGTCTCTTTTCATTTTGCTGCTCATCTCCTTCCTTGTCCTTTCCTGCTTTGTCCTTTTTCTGACTTATTGCTGATATTCGTTTTCCTATGTCTCTTTCTTTCCTGCAGCCTTTTCTATATCCTTCCTTTATCTTTCATACCCAGATGTCTTATTTAATCTACTTTTCTTTTTTTTTTCATCCACGTGCTCTACCCTTTGAGCTTTTGCTTCCTATCTCTAGTAGTGACAGTTTTCTCTTAATGTAAGGGGATTGGAGATGTACAGTTAAAGGACATATACTTACTCTCTTTTGCACACTCTGTGCTTTTTCGACTCACTCAGTAACTTTTTCCCAGTCCTTCAGTCTTCACTCCTGTGCTGCACAGCCTCAAACTCAGTACTTTGCCACTTTTCTTTCTGGGATTGTGGTTGTTTACATTCTTGTGGGCGCTTATCTTTCTTCACTTGGCTTTCCTACTTTCTCTTTCTCTTCTCCTCTTTCCCACTATTCTTCTTTACCTCTTATCCCTCCATTTTCTTCTCTTTCATGTGAAGTTTTCTTTACAAAAAGGGAAAGGATTGCAGAAGTCGGCTAGCATGAAGAACTGCGTACCCACCCTTTGCACACATTTAAAGTAACTGCACAAACCCACAAAGAGTATAATGATGTGAAAACCATCAGGAATCTAGATTTCCCCTGGCTGTCTGGAAGTTCTTTGTTTGGCAGAACTCTTACTTCAGGTGAACAGGCGGTTTAATCTCTAAGTACGAGTTTATCTGCAATTCATGAATTTCTTTGTGAAATGGACATCTGAAATAGTTGGAGGATGCTTCACAAGGGGATTGGGGTACTGTAGTTGAAGTTCAGCATGGCCTTGGACCACTTCCGAATCCTGAGTCTCCTTTGCCTAAAGGCTGATTTTTGTTCTGTGATTCTATTTCATTCCTGTGCTTCATCTTCTCTATTGTCTGTAAAGCCAGATGGTGAAGGCCTTGATAATATTAATGGAAAGTGAAAGACCTGGAGGGAAAGCAATAGGCAAGACATTTTTTTTAAATGCATAATTTGGATGGTATTTTATAAGTCTCTGTACTATTAACTTGATTAGGTTGTGGGCTGTTGGTTTTTTTTCAGTTTGTTTGGGTTTTTTTGCTTATTTTCCTAATCCTTAAAATAGAGAATGAGAAATGTTCTGAGAAAGTTAAGAAAAGGAGTCTGCAGTGGCCTGCAGAAGTTACCTGGCATGGTAACTTCTAGTAAATCACAGATATTTCATCATAACTGAGTTGGAAACTTCTACTAGTTAGAAAATTTGCCTTCTGTGGAATGACCAGTAAATCGAATTCTTCTTGTATATAGAAAAAAGCAAAATGTAAAAGATAAGGAAACCAGAAGCAGCAAAAACCCAAAAGATGAACTGGAGCTCTCTGCTGGGAAGGAACCACTGTCTTCTGGACCAGCATAAGATGCTACTCTTGATTGTGGGCAGATAAGCAAATTCAACCTTTCTGTGCATGATGACTGTCACTGACTTCCCTCGTGATTTCAAATACAGTGTTGAGTTGCTGTATATCAGGTGAACTGCAGTAGCTGGCTGAGTGTTTGCTTCTAGCTGTTGACAAAGAAAGGTAGAAGACCTTTTCTTAAACTTAAACAAAAGAAATTAAAATTACTTTACATTTGCAGTAGACTAAGAGCCAACACATGTTTTTACAACAGCGCAGCTAATAGGGAATTCATCATGCTATTGCAACTCAGTCATGTAACTGACCCCTTCCATAATATCTTACAGTGATAAGACAGATCCTAATGTGATTTAATGTAAGTGTTATCTAGGATACCCTGGTAAAAATACCTAAAAACTGAAGGTAGTTCAAAGTACAAAGGGCAGCTTCATTAATTATTATCCTTCATGGGTAAGAAAGGAAATTAGTCCCTATAACAGGGGAACAAACTAGGCTGCAAACTCTGCTTTAGCTTTGCAACAAAGTTCTGAGCCAGCATTGTTTGCTGTCATGAGAGCTCTTCATTCCATATGATCCTAGTTACAGGTCTATATAGGTACTCTTAATGCTTCCCTAAAAAAGATGTTGCTGCATCTCACTAAGTCTCGAGGTATCTTTCCTAATTATATGATGCTTTTATCATTCTGTCATCCATTTTGTCTAAACTGATCTGAGGCAGCACAGATTTTAACACAAAAATAATCTGATTTCAAAGCAGCTAGGTTTTTAGGCATAAATGTGTAGCCTCAAGCTTGTGAAGTTATCAGCAATCATTGAAATATGGCTGTTTTTCCTCCAGCCTGGATATCTTTCCCCTCCCATTGCTGGGGATTAGGACCAATGCTGCAATGGGATTCTCACTGATATCCACCATAATCGATGTCTGTAATCAGTGTTGCCCTGCTGGCATTACCCGTGGAACAGAGTTGAGTGCCTGGTCAGCACAACACAGAGACTAGAGGAAAATGAGGAGGGAAGGGGAAAAGAGGCAGGGAAGAGGCTGCAAACAAGAGTCAAGCTTGGAAAAGCAGAAGGAGCAATCTTCAGGTATTGCTGCAGTTCTACAGGATTGTGGGTAGATTTTGCACTTAACTTCATACCTTCTGTCTACATGAGCACTTCATTCTTGTTTTATTGTCATCAGTGTCTGCAGCAGCATGTGTTTGAATTTGATGTGCTCAACTATTCACTGGAAGTATAGTCTGAAGCAAACTAGCGATGCACAGGGTACCTAGCCACTCACAAAATCACTTGAAATTTGGTTCTGTATAGGAGATTGATTTATGACCACCACACAATTTTCAGACTATTGTAACAGTGAAAATAATCTCAAGTTTCAAATAACAAAATTAGCTTGAAATATTGTATATTATTGAAAAAAATTGTGCCAGAAAGGGTGTAGCTCAGTAACTGGGCTACTAATAGGGGGTTACGTTGAGGGAGAAGGCAAGCGAGTAGAAACAAGACACATTTGTATAAATGAGGAAGCTGGAAGTAGAAAATGTTGATGACAAATATTTGTCTTAAATTTATTTGACAAAGCAAGGCTTCAGGTACCAATACCCTTTATAAGACTGGAATAAATGCCTAAGTATTCACTCTGCATGGACTATTAAAAAGTTTGCTGTATGTCTTTAAATACACAGTTCTACCAGTCCTACCAGGCTGGGTTTAATGAGCAAAATTTTTCCTCTTTCATCTGCAGCTCAGTTTCTCAAATTTTTATCTCAGGTCTTTTGTCAGCCATCTGCCAGTCAACGAAAACAAACATTAAAAAAGTCCGTTTGATACAAAGCTTCATGTAAACTAAACTTTTTATTAGTCCTTCCCAGATCACAAGTGGCACACTGATGTCCTATTCATATTGTTAGTCTCAGCATTTTTGGGTTTGGACACATAAATGTTTCTAGCTTAGATTCTATATTTTTGTCCTTTCTGTTTTCAAAAAGTGAAGCTTAATTATTTTTATTTTAGTAATTAGTGATTTATTTTGTGAACTAATGCCAGTTCACTGTAATTAGTTTAGCTCAGCAGCAAACGGGAAAGAAGAGCCTCCATACTGATGCTGTGTGCCAGGTAGATTATGCTTCTTTAAAAAGATGCACTGTCTTGCTCTGGTGTGTGGAAGGATGATTCAAAATTATTTCGTTATATATCAAAGGTTTACCTATGTCTTTAGATCTTTATCAAATACTTTTGTCAGACACTTTTAGAAGGTTCTGACTTGGGAAGGTAATAAGATGGTTCCCTTTGAAGAAAATCTAAACCCACAAATGAAAGAGTATGTGATTTTGAAATGCCGTAAGAAGAGTTTTTATACTGATACAGAGGACTGTTCATGAAGTATCTGATCTGCTTAGAAGCAATTATCATTTAACAGTTTAAACAACAGCATTAACAGAAGAACACGTTTTAAAAATAGCTATTTTACCATTATAAGGCTGTAAAACTTTTTGACATGGCAGAGGTCTCACTTCTAAGAGTTAGAAACCATGTCTGCAAAAGTCATTGTATGTTCATTGAATGAAAGATATTTCACTTTGGAGAATGTATATTATCACAACATGCACTTTCCTTAGATGAACAATAATGCATAAAGAACCAACTATTATGTTTTCAGCTGTTGGATATGGCATTAGAAGAAGGGGTAGAGCTAGCAGTAACAACTAGATTTTTTTCTTACCACTAGTTTCAGGTTAGCTTGTAAATAGTTTGGATTTGTTCCTCAAGTGACTATGTACAGCAGTTAAAGTAACTGTGAAGAAGATGTATGGTCAAGTAGTCTATGCATGAGTTCCAGGACAGATATTGAATCAGTGAACATACTTACCTCTTGTTCCTACTTGCAGCTTCATTAGCCTCAAAAAAAGTTGAATGAAGTAGAAGAAGGTCATTGATATCTATTTTCCATTTACATTTAATGTACATATTTCAAATTTTGTCTAATACACAGCTTGCATTTTTTTCATGAATCCTTAATTCTTGTTTAGGGTGTTTTAATTACCAAATTGGTAATGTTTCTGCATTACGAATTTGGTTTGGAGCAGCAGCATGATTTTGAAGTAATTTCTCTAACTTTTCTTCATTTGCCTCATATTGTGTTGGATCTGTAAGTTCTGACAGCACAGATTTTACTCCTGTCAGGAGAAGATTACATGTATTCATATGAGGACAGAAGGTCTCAAATCTATGTGTGGAATACTGTAGTTCTCCAGGGGTTATTCATGCATGTTCATCACTATAAGACTCTCAAACCCTCCAGCTCCTGTGAAACAGAGTCGTTCATCTACTACACAAAGCACGTGTGCTGTGTGTGCTTTCCCATTTGCCACTGACTGCCATCCCTCTGCTGACTAACCACCAACAGATACACCTCTCTGCAGCTCCTTCCTTCAGCTACCTAGGTTTTGGATATCAAGATGCTTCCCCACTTTGTTCATCCTCTTTTGCTCCATACCTCCTTGCTGTACCTTTTTTTCTTCTTCCTTTTTATTCCTGCCTGATTTCTTCTTAAAATGGATTGTGCCGTTTTGATAGATACTCCTTCCACACAGCATAAAATTCAAGGAAGAGAAGTCTAACAGTAGACTTTCTTTGCTGTCTTCAACAGCCTTACTGCAATCTACAGATAAAACAGAACCAGACTGTTCTCAGAAATGTACGGTGGTAGGTTGGGAGGCAACAGTCATATGTTACAGCAAGAAAAATTCCAGTGAGATACCAGGAAAGAATGTCATGAAGGTATTAAAAGACTGAAAGGGGTTGCTCAGAGATGTTGTGGAGTTTCCGTCCTTGGAGTGATTCAAAACTTGAATGGCCACAGTCCTGAGCCATTTGCTGTCTGTCAGCCCTGCCTTGGTTGGGAAGTTGGACAAGGTATCCTGCAGAGGTCTCTTCCAACCTGTACCATTTTATGAAAGATAAGTTCCTCTCACTCTTGACCTTGGTTTTATGCTTTTGGTTCTCCTTGAACCAGGCTTCAGTGTGCACATGCTCTATTTGTTACAGTCTGTGGCCTAACTAATACAGAGTAGCTGACATCTGCTTTTACTCCACCTGAAGCAGTGATAGTATGCCTTGAAATAAGATCATGGGTTTATGTATTTAGTGTACAGTTGGAGGTACATAAAAGGAAACAAACAACGACAAAATAACTCTCCTGAAACAAAAAAAAAAAATAACCCAACCAAACAAAAACCCCCAAAAGAAAGCAAAAGAAACCCAACTAATCCTTCCTTCCAAAACAAGCGAAAACAAAGAAAGTGAAGCCCTGTTACTTAGGGTAATTGCAAATTTTGTGTAGAGAGTACAAAGATAAGTTTACTCCCAAATTCCTTTAAACCTATAGTTTTCTTTGCCTTTAATTTTCTGTGGATTTTTTGAGAACTTAAATAGGAGGAATCTGTCTTCAATTATCTGTAGGTTACATGAGCTATAGATTTCTGAAAAACCAGAATATATACTGTAACTTAACAGGAATGTGGCTTAAGGAAAGCTTCCTCAAAGATACCATGCAAAGACAATTTGTATGAGTTTTTATTTTGGTTAAGCTAGTATTTTACATTAGCTTAAACTATACAGAAGTAAACTATCCTTGAGAGAAATATGGTAGCTCTAGAAGAGCCCTGGATCCAAGATACAGCTGTCAGATAAAAGGGTGGTTGGCTCAGATGGAGATGAAGACGAATGAAAAAACACAGATATCGGATGCAACCTAATATAATACATCAGTTCCTGAAAAGGAGTTTACCTGCCTGCCTCAAAATGTGCTGGCCATTTTACTTCTGAAGTAAAATGGGAAGTTTTTACTAATGTCATTGAAATTGAGATCTACCTTAAAGGTTTTGTCCCAGCCAAGCTGCCAAGCTTTTGTTTCACTTCAGATCAGTGGATAATTGCATTCACTTTTATGGACCACAGCCAAAGATCATGATGGATTAATTATAAATGCAACAGATATTATAACATAATTCCCACAATTGAAACTTCTGAAAATGGTGAACTAGTTTTTCCTTCCTCTGGTGATCTTTCCTGTTGCTATTTTTTTTTTTCTTTTGTTTTCATCTCACTTCCATTTTGTATGGTGTGGGGCTTGTTGCTGCTTATCTTCTGACAAGTATGTTTAAGATTGGATGCCACACAATCACTTTTGGTATTTTGTTTGAATTTATATCAATATCTGCCTGACAGCTTTACTCGGAAATATGACATAAACGTACTTTGCTTCCAGAATACTTGTATCTGTAATTATAGTACTTGATGTTTCATTTTTGCCTTCTGATATTAGGAAACAGCAACTTGGAAAATATAACTTCTCAAATCCTAAAGGAATAAAAGTATTCTTACGGCTCTTCCCACAAGTGTAAATAAATGTCATTTTTATAGATATTAAGAAATATTTCTCTTGCAAATAAAAATAACTGCAAAAATTTCATCTTTATGAGTAGTTCTCAGACATCATGTTTTCTGATTTTTTTTCAATAGATAATATACCTTAAACAGTTTGGTGACCTTAACATCTGCACTATGGGAAAAATACTTTTCTCTTAATTATTCCTGTGATTCATGAATTATGACCTTTCTCAGGGACAAAAATAAATGCCAATTCTTCCAAGAACAAAATGTGCATAGTGGAGATGAAGAACCCACAGAGAAACCAATGTCTTGAAATGAGTAGACTGGCAGCAGGACCAGGGAGCAAATATACTGAATTCAATTTGACAGTTGGAGTGATTTGGTTATGTACTATAATATAAATAACCCAGTAATCAAGCAGGAATAACATGAACAGTTTAGATGGAAATAACAGCAAGGTCATGCTCTGGGATATCACAGGAAAAGAAAAATGTCCCCAGAAAGTTATTTTATGTTTTTTGGGGTAACACACTGGTGACTATCTGACAGCTAGAAAACCAGAGTGTAAAAACACAGCAGTGAGGTAGGGGATGGGGAAATCTCTTCCCTTCCTAACATAGGTGTACGCTATGATTTGCTTGTACTGAAGCAAATCTTAATAAATTCCTCCCATCCTCAGGAGGCCTGGGAAGAAAAATGAGCCTTACACCACACAACATTCTTCCAGTGACCAGGAATAACTATACTATAGAGCCACCAAAGAGAGCCAATGGTGAGTAAAGCTGAGAGCAAGTTTTATACCCTTGCCAGGGACCAGTCTTTGGGGAGAGGCCTGTGTGAGTCTCCAGGGCACTTTGCTTTCTGTGTCTGTCAAAATAGCCATTATTCAGATTTCTTTTCCTAATTTATTCTTTTTTTCCAGACTAGCACCTCTCCATGGTATGCCCTTTCTGGTCCTTTCCAGCATGTCATTAAGTGTTTCTGGTTTACAGCATATGCATCCCCAGGTGTGTGGGGGAGAAAATCACTGGGGAGTTGGGGACACAGGAGGGACTCAATGTGGGCTGCAGCTATTCCCTAGCAAGCAGCTGCACACGTATAACTGCACCAAAACTGGGCATGTGCCATCCACCCCAGACTCCAGCCACCAAGAAGAATTGTTCCTGTGGTGAGCATCTCAGATCTTGGATTCATCTGATGTGGTTCTCCAAGTCATCTTTTGATTCTCTTAGAAATGTGCTTCTGTCTTCCCTACAGGCAGACAAGAGCCTGGGAAGATGAATTTTAAAGGATCCAGTAATGTAGAATCATAGTATTGCTAAGATTGGAAAAGACCTTTAAAATCATCAAGTCCAACCATTAAGCCAACACTGCCAAGTCTACCACTAATCCGTGTACCTAAGTTCCACGTCTACATATCTTCTCAACACCTCTAGAGATGGTGGCCTAGCTACTTCCCTGGGCAGCCTCTGTCAGTGCTTGACAACCCTTTTGGTGAAGAATTTTTTCCTAATATTCAATCTAAACCTCCCCTGGTACAACATAAGTCTATTCCCTCTTGTCCTATTGATTGTTACTTGAGAGAAGAAACTGATCCCTACCTCACTCCGTCCTTCTTTCAGGTGGTTGTAGAGAGTGATAAGGTTCCCCTTGAACCTTCTCTTCTCCAGACTAAGCACCCCAGTTCCCTCATCACACTTGTGCTGCAGACCCTTCACCATCTCAGATCTTGGATTCATCTGATGTGGTTCTCCAAGTCATCTTTTGATTCTCTTAGAAATGTGCTTCTGTCTTCCCTACAGGCAGACAAGAGCCTGGGAAGATGAATTTTAAAGGATCCAGTAATGTAGAATCATAGTATTGCTAAGATTGGAAAAGACCTTTAAAATCATCAAGTCCAACCATTAAGCCAACACTGCCAAGTCTACCACTAATCCGTGTACCTAAGTTCCACGTCTACATATCTTCTCAACACCTCTAGAGATGGTGGCCTAGCTACTTCCCTGGGCAGCCTCTGTCAGTGCTTGACAACCCTTTTGGTGAAGAATTTTTTCCTAATATTCAATCTAAACCTCCCCTGGTACAACATAAGTCTATTCCCTCTTGTCCTATTGATTGTTACTTGAGAGAAGAAACTGATCCCTACCTCACTCCGTCCTTCTTTCAGGTGGTTGTAGAGAGTGATAAGGTTCCCCTTGAACCTTCTCTTCTCCAGACTAAGCACCCCAGTTCCCTCATCACACTTGTGCTGCAGACCCTTCACCAGCTTCGTTGCCCTTCTCTAGCCCCGCTCCAGAACTTCAGTGTCTCTCTTGTAGTGAGGGGCCAGAACTGAACACAGGATTTGAGGTGCAGCCTCACCAGTGCCTGGTACAGGGGGATGATCACTGCCCTGGTCCTGCTGGCCACACTATTGCTGATACAAGCCAGGATTCTATTGGCCTTCTTGGCCACCTGGGCACACCAGAAGTTAAGTAATCAAATTTTGTAATTTTTAAAGATATGAAGACTTGTAAAAACACATGACAATTGTCATGGCCTGATTAACGATTCTTTGAATATTTGCAATATTGGTCTATTCAGGTAATCCCATCCTTGCTTGTTTGTTATCATTGCCTAACAATGGGGAGACATGTACTTTACCTACAGTGAGAGACTTAAGTTCTATGTGGCTCATTCACTATATCTTTCTCTCCATCTCTAGTTCTCTGTCCACAGTGTTATGTTGTGCCTTTTTCTATTGTTACAGAACTTAATGGCCTATTTTTGAGGCACTTTTCAAATGCCTTAAGAAAATCTAAATAAATTCTATCTACCCAGTTACTGCTAACAACTCCTTTAAAGCACAAACAGCTGACCTAAAAAGGACTCTGACGTGATTTTACTTTTAAACTCTGATCATTTGACCTTGCAGAATTAGACTTATCTTGGTTTTGTACTCTTTTATCCTTAATTAGGTGTCTGTCCATTTTCTTCAGAACATAGAGATTTAACTTATGAATCTATAGCTTTTATGACATTCTTTTTCCAGTTTCAAAAAGGAGTTCTTGATTAATAATTTCTGAATTTCTGTGAATAATCACTATTTCTATGGATGCAGCGCATACCGTATTCTTGCCAGTGTTGCCACTGCTTAACGCTGTTCTTTTCTGAAATATCAACTGACTTCAGTTTCTCAAATTTTTCAGAAGTTTTCTTCTCCATAATTCAAATGTTTTTCAGAGAAAAAATCCCTAGTTTTTCCTGTGCTTTGTGGTTAGGGATTTCCTTATGGTAAAATGAGGGTTATGGGCAGGAACAAGTTTGTAATTTAAATTTCTCCTTTAATGAATATTTCTACCTGTCATTGTAACTTGTCATTTAGTAACCTGCCATTTAGTAACTTCTAAACCTTCTTTTTCTCAAATACATTTAAAAAAAAAAATTGCTTTGATATGAACACTTTTCTACTTAATTTCTATCTTTTCTTTACTTTATGATAATTTTCCAGGACCACTTTGCAATTCTAATGTTATCAGTAGTGGAAAAAAAGGCAATAAATGGTTAGTGGAGTTTGAGTTAAGTTAACAGAAAGCCAATCTGGTTTATATGGATATTTTTTAATTTATCTTTTTTAAATGGTTATGTTAAACTTTCAGGTGAACTCAGGTAAAAATATTCCCCCTCAAGAATTGATGACTAAATGTTATTAAGTCTGTACTGGACATATATATTTGACTCTTTACCAAAATTTCTTATCACTTTCCCTAAAGGAATCTCAGAGAAATTTTCTAAAGTGCTGAAATGTCAGTTTGCATGTTCAGGCCCCAGAACTGAAGATTGCATCCTGAATAATTTATCATGTTATTCAAATGTATTGGAGCTATGATAGAGGTACATTCGTTTGAAATTTTCCTCTGAAAGTAAGACAAAAGCCTGGCATTCTGTCATTCTTCTGCTAGACGTTTTCTTACTCATGGTATATAGTTTCAGTTTCTGTCATCTGCTGCCCTTTATCCTCCATTCTTTAGCTTAAGCTTTAGCTTTTTTCTTTATCACTGTGATCTCAAAATAAAAGGCCTCAAAAGATTGCTTTAGTTTTGACTTAGAAAACATCTTAGCTTCTATTTTGGATGAAAGGGGAAAAAAAGTGTAAAAGTTATTTTTAATGTTTGTATGACTTTAGGAAATCAAGACTTGAACTTCATTTTGATCATTTGTGTAATGACAGTTCTGAAACAAGCTTGTTCAATGTAGTTTGAATCTAAGATTCTTTTTAAATATGCATTACAAACATATCATGCTGGTTGCCAGAAATGTTTCAATAACATTGAGGACCAAGCCTTCCTTAAGATTAAGGACCTAGAGCTCACAACTGGAATGCATATATTTCAGTGAATCAGATCACTGAATCATAGAATGGTTTGGGTTGGAAAGGACCTTAAAGATAATCTAATTCCAAACCCCCTGCCATGGGCAGGGACACCTTCTATAAGACCAGGTTGCTTCAAGCCCTATCCAGCCTGGCCTCGAACACTTCCGGAGATGTGGCAGTCACAATTTCCATGGGCAACCTATGCCAGTGCCTCACCACCCTCACAATATAGAATTTCTTCCTAATGCTTAATCTAAATCTGCTGTCTCAGTTTAAAGCCATTCCCCCTTGTCCTATTGCTACATGTCCTTGTAATAATTCCCTCTTGAGGGACTTGAACCTCTCCAGATTTCCTGTAGGCCTCCTTTAGGTATTGGAAGGCTACTGTAAGGTGTCTTTGGAGCCTACTCTTCTCCAGTCTGAACAAGCCCAACTCTCTCAGCCTGTCTCCCTAGCAGAGGTTCTCCAGCTCTCTGATCATCTTTGTGGCCCTCCTCTGGACTCTCTCTGATGTAGGGAGCCCCAGAGCTGAATACAGGACTGCAGATAGGGTCTCATGAGAGCAGAGTAGAGGGGCAGGATGCCTTCTTTGACCTGCTGGTCACGCTCCTTTTGATGCAGCCCAGCACACGGTTGGTTTCTGGGCTGTGAGCGCACACTGAAGCCAGGTCATATTGAGCTTCTCATCAACCAGCACTCCCAAGTCCTTCTCCTCAGGGTTTCTCTCAATCCATTTTTTATCCAGCCTATATTTGTGTTTGGGATTGCCCTACCCAGGTGCACTTGGCCTTGTTGAACTTCAGGAAGTTTGCACTGGCCTACCTCTCCAGGCTGTCAAGGTCCCTCTAGATGGCATCCCTTCCCTCCGCATATGAACTGAACCACACAGCTTGGTGTCATCGGCAAACTTGCTGAGGGCACATCAATCCCACTGTCCATGTCACCAACATGACTGTTCAAAATTGCCTGTCCCGATACTTACCCCTGAAGGACACCACTCACCTCTGGTCTCCACTTGGACATTCAGCCATTGACCACAAATCTCTGAGTGTGACCATCCTGCTAATACCTTACCCACCAAGTGGTTCATCCCTCAAATCCATGCCTTTCCAATTTAGAGATAAGGATACTGTGTGGGACAGTGTCAAATGCTTTATACAAGTCCAGTTGCTCTTCCTTTATCCACCAATGCTGTAGCCATGTCACAGAAGGCCATCAGATATTTCAGGCACAATTTGCCCTTAGTGAAGCCATGTTGGCTGTCACCAATCATCTCTTATTGTCCATGTTCCTTAGCATAGTTTCCAGGAGGATCTGCTCCATGACCTTGTGGGCACCGAGGTGAGACTGTCCAGTCTGTAGTTCCCTGGGTCTTCCTTTTCTCCTTGTTTTAAAAATTGGGGTTATTTTTCCACTTTTCCAATCATCAGGAACTTCACTGATCTGCCGCAACTTCCCAAATATGATGGATAATGGTTTGGGAACTACATCTGCCGTTCTTTCAGGACCTGTGGATGCATCTTGTCAGGCACCATGGGCTTGTGCACATCCAAGTCAGGTTCCTTAGATAATCATGAACCTGATTTTCTCCTACAGCAGGTGGTTCTTCATTCTCCTAGTCACTGCCTTTACCTTCTGTGACTTGGGCAGTGCAGCTGGAACTCTTGCTGGTGAAGACTGAGGCAAAAAAGTAGTTGAGTACCTTGGCCTTCTCTATATCCTGGGTAACCAGGTCTTCTGTTTCCTTCCAAAGGGGGACCACATTTTTCCTCATCTTCCTTTCATCCCTGATGTACCTACAGAACCTTTTCTTGTTGCCTTTAATGTTCTTGGCCAGACTTAATTCTGTCAGGGTTTTAGCTTTCTTAACCTGATCTCCAGATGCAAACAGTTAAAACAAACTATATAATTATATAGTTAAAACAAACTATATGATTTGATTATGATATTAAGTGTATTTTCTGACTGTTGTGCTGAAGTTGCAAGTCTGTGGGAAGACTTCTGAAAGAGTCTTCTAATGGACAATATAAAGTCAAAATATTTAAGTCTAAAAGGAGGTGAGGTTAAAAAATCAAACCAGATTGAAGTATTTAGATCATCTGCAACAATTGCTATGCTTTAATATAATGTACTTAATCTATCCTAGTTAGTGGCTCATATCATAGGCACTAAGAAGTTCAAGAAGTGAGCTAATTTTTGGTGGGAGCAGCACAGAGCAGTTTCACAGGAGGGTTTCAAAATTATGAAAGATACTACCCTTATTCTCACTTTCCTCCTTTGCAGGAAGAGAGACAAGCTATAAGTTTCCCTTTGCTGCTGCCTTTGAAAGGGAAAATGCATGCCTTTGTATATGGAGTCATCATGAGAGGGCTCTGATGAGAATACTGTTTACTGTAAGCACAAATAAAAACCAACAATTTCTGATCATTATCAAGACGTTATTTTCTAACAATCCCTGTACTGAAGCTTATTATTATATTATTGTTATTGTTGTTCTTTTTCAGGCACATCAAAATTGTGCAATTCTGCTAAGTTTGGGGGATGAAACAAACATAGGCTAGGAAAACTCAAGTGATAAGCCTGTTCAAATTCTCTTCAGAGGGAAATTTGTATTTTAGGAACAAGCTGTGAAAAGCTTGAAACAAATGTCAGAACTGTGATCATTCCATGAATCAGCTCTGAACCTTTGTTACATATGTGCCACTCATTTATTATCTAGCATGATGTATAATCAGAAAGCTGGACATCTTGCAGAAAAGAAGTCTTACTGTAATTTTAGAAGTATCCATTTCCAGTCTGATTTCATTTACTGGTACCCACTTTGCTCCAGCTATCTGGTCTGGAGATGAATTGTCCGTTGGCCCCCTTGTCAGAATGACAGCATGAAAAGGGAAGCATGTGATTGTAATAATAATGTGGTACATGTGCAGAAGGTCAGAGAAGCAACAGATTAACATTCCAGCAGATGATTTCCCTAGGGGTAACTCCTAAAAGTATCAAAGGTCAAAGATCATGACACTGGTAATGTGTCTAAAGTTGTTGGCAAAATAGTTGCTTGAATTTTTCTGTTGTGGGGGTAATTCTTTTTCTCTTTTTTCAATTAGGTAGTGAAACCCACTGTGAACACTGAAAAATTAGTTCCATAAATATTAGTCTAACTATATAGGTAACAATGCTGTTTAAATCAACCAATGGTCCAGTCTCTATTATATCTCACAGTAAAATGAAAGAAAGTAAAAATAATGGATTAACTGAAGAAATTTTCTTTGCGAGTCAAAATTTTGGCATGGAGAAGTTCAGGAAATGTGTGAAACCCTTTTTATTGCAGGCAGTGCACGATGGATGCTATACTTCATTTCTATCACAGAAAGTGTACAAGATGAGAGGCTTATGTGGATGAACAAACCGCTCCTAGCCAAACTCAAACACAAAAAGGAAGTATAAAGAGGGTGGAAGCAAAGATCCTGAGAGTAACACAAAAGCACTGAGCATCCTGGGATGAAGTTAGGAAAGTGAAAGCTGAAATGGAATTGAATCTGGCCAAAGACATCAAAGATAACAAGTGCTTCTGTAAGTCCATAGGTGACAAAAGAAAAACTAGGGAATATGTAAGCCTGTTGATCAATGAGACAGTGGACCTGATTACACAGGACATGTGAAAGGATGAGGTACTGAATGCCTTCTTCATGCCAGTTTTTATTAACAAGACTGGCTTTCAGGTCCCAGAGATCAGGGGAAAATGCTGCAGCAAAGAAGATGTATCCTTGGTGGAAGACGATCAGGTCACAGAATACTTCAGCACACTGGGAATATGTCAATCCATGAGGAGATGCATACATGAGTGCTGAGGGAGCTGTGAGAATTGTGAGGCCACTCTCAATAACCTTGATCAATCATAGCAACCAGAAGAAGTATCTAAAGACTAAAGGAAAGCAAATGTCTTCCCCACCTTCAAGAAGGGCAAAAAGGAGCACATAGGCCATTGAGCCACACCTTGATCACTGCAAAGATGGTGGAGCAGCTAAACCTGGAAACCATTTTCAGGCACATTAAGGCCAAGATAAATCTCCAGGAGTAGTCAGCATTGCTTCACCAGGGGGAAGGACCAGAAAGATGATGTAGGGGCTAGAGCATCTCTCACATATGAGGAAAGGCTGAGAGAGATGGGACTGTTGTCTGGAGAAAAGAAGGCTCAGGGGGTTCTCATCAGTATGTACAAGGAAATGAAAGGAGGGTGCAAAGAGGATGGAATCTGGCTCTTTTCAGTGGTGCCCAACAGGACAACAGGCAATGGGCACAAACTGAAACACAGTGTCTGAACATCAGGAAACACTTTTTCACTGAGAGATTGACTAAGTGCTGGCACAGGTTGCCAAGGGACCCTGTGGCATCTCCATTCTTGGAGACATTCAAAAGCCATCTGGTCATGGTCTTGTACAACCAGCTGTAGGTGGCCCTGCCTTAGTAGGGGTTTGGATTGGGGGGTTTGGGATTACCCCCAGAAGTCCCTTCCAACCTCAACTATTCTGTGATTCTGTGAAATTATAATATTTGAGAAAAAATGCATTTTAAAAGTACTCTAGTGTGAAAAGTCACTGGAATAATCAGTATTCTGGACTTCAGATCTTTTGGACCTTCCTGGCAAGTAAAAATATATTTCCTCTATCTGCCAACCTTTCCAAACTCAGGTGGGCATCTGGAATTCAAGATGAATACTTTAGTAGTAAAAAAAGGTGTTTGAAAATGATCAGGACTAGAAACTGCTAATGGACTCTTAAACATCTTAAGATACCAAGACGAAAGAGTCAGCCCTTTTCGTGCTCTTCGTTTTTTTCTCTCTGTGTGGTATTTCCTTCCTTCATAGATGGGACATGGGTGGGCTTAACCAATACTTCATTATATAGAAACAGAAAAACTGATTCTCCATTCATTTCAATGTATGACATACGGGTTGGAGTGAGCAGCATTCAGATACTCAAATAGCCTGAAGCAAGTAGCTTAATAGATTCCATGACTACTTGATGAGTCTGAACACAAAAGAGGGGCCAGAGGGACTCTTGCAAGAAGTAGCAGGAGCAAAATGAAGCAGGGACATGCAATGAACTAAAGGTTTTCTTCTGTTTCTTAAAGTATTGGTATATCTGCTCTGCTGAATGTACTGTTTCTTTTAAAAGCTTCTGGAAATTCTCCTATGAAAAACTGAAACATAGCTGCAAATCATTTATAGGAGAGAAGAAATAATAAGTGGTGTCAGCACAGAGGGATATATTTCATTCGGCCATGCCAGAAGGAATTATGGTGGGCTGTGATGAGTGGAATATAAAGTAACATAAGTTACCTGTTGACAACAGGGTTTGAAATTATAAAATGTAAAACCAATATATTTCCCTCACAGTATCAAACAGCTGGGATTTTTTTATACCTAGTAGCAGAATACCACGTCATTTTTCAGAGTCCCATAATTCTGTAAGCATGTTAAAG
>NW_009926969.1:36027-46763 GCF_000696875.1 Nestor notabilis | reverse complement strand
GCATTCCCCTTTTTTTTTTTTTTTTTTTGGGGGGGGGTGGGCGGGACTTTTGTTCTTGTTTTTGTTTCAAGTATTACATAGATTGCGATGCACTGAGATGCAAATAGAACAAGCAGTCAGCATTTTGTTGAAAGCTGTTATCATAAATGACTTTCTGGTCTTAATTTAAGTTTAGGTCATTAAGGGTATTGCATCTAATATACTAAAATAGCTAACTATGAATCATCTGAGCTAAAAAATCCTACAGGAATCTTTTTTTTTCATGCTATTTAAAAATCTAATTATGAAAGAAAGTCTTTATGAGGAACCAACAGCAGCTGAGTTCAAATAGAGCTTTTCAAGTGACAGATGGTAATAAGCAAGTCAGACAGTTAGATGATGGTTTATGTGCTAGACATTATAGGTGTTGTAACTATTGACCCATGTTAATGCAGTTACTCTGGCAAATAAAATGCAGGAAACAAAACTACCTTGAATGACTCTTATCCTGGCTGCTGATTAGTAGAGTATCTGTCAGTCAGCAGCAGGATCTGGTCAGTTGCAAGATCTTAAACCTTTATCACCTTCTCTTTTCCCAATCAGTCCCTCTTTTACCTGCTTTTCCATGCCTGTTGCTGTTCTCTCAATATGCCTGTTTACTTTGATGTTTGTGAGGGAACCTGATTCTGACAACTAGAGCTATTAGGGTCAAGAGGAAGCAGAGGTGGAAGGGAAAGTATTTATCTACTCTTGCAAGAGGTGAATGACTGTCTTGTCTACAAGATACTCTAAAGGCCTTGTACAGAGTGGTAACAAAAGAAAATGAGGTGCAACGATGGGAAAGGCAGCAGGGACCTGCCATCCATAGGAGCTAAACTCATCATCCATAATTGTAACACTGGGGAACAGCTAATAATCTGTAATCTGGAAACCTGTGATTCAAGTGCAAAAGAAGTATGTGGGAATGGTAAATACATTCTAAAAAAGTCAGTTAGTTTGTGACATATTTAGCTTCACATGTATTTCAAAATGAGCAAATTTTTCCACCTTTTGCAGTAATTGCGCTGGGATGTGCCATTAAAATGAAGCCATTACTGTGATTCTACACACTATTGTTTTCTGCCATGTTTTGTGTTGAGTAAAGCTGGCATGGATTTTGGGTCATTGCCAGCTATGGATGTGTGCTTTCACTGAAGAAATGGGCTGTTACTAACCGAAGCATCTCTTAGTTAATCTGTTATTTTAGAAACCAGACCAAATGAATGACAATTTCAGTCTTTCCAGGAGAGAAAGTGAATGCTGACTCTTTATCAAAGCTGTGCTTGGTAAATTTGCTGCCTGTGTAGGATCAGGGAGTTTCAGGATTGACAAAGGTGTGGCAAAGATGCAGATGGCATTGCAAGGCATATGTTTAGATAGTCATGTCTGAAAAGATTAGGCAGATTCAACACTTGTGATGCCTGAGGGGTGCTCATTGCCAAAACAAGCGCAAAGTTATCATGATGAAGGAGGTACTGCCTGAGTCCTGTGGCATAGCCTATGATACTGTATAACGTGTCCAGGTACAAGTTTGTGATTTCATTTTTCAGTCCTTTGGATTCCTTCAAAATCAGAATAACAGAATTTATCCCCTCTTAATACCATGATACATCCCCCTCATTATTTTCCTCCCACTCTTGCTTGTCTTTGCTGCACATGACTTTTGCCTTACTTTCTAAAACTATTCCTACATTAAGCAAAAGTAAAGAAATTGAGTCAGCTGCAGTAACACAAGATTCAGCATGAATATACACAATCTACTTTTTGGTGATTGAAATCAAACTGGTAATGCATGTTCTTAACAACAAACCAGTGATATTAGTGGTGTTTATAATTGCTGCTACTGTTATGTTTTGTTTTGTCTTGTTTGTTTTGTTTTTGTGAAGTAAATTAGAAAAATAAAGAGAGCTGAACTCTTTACTGCATACTGAAGTACCAGCATTGGCTTTGCTGTGACAAGAAAAATGTTGTATAGAGCACGGTCCTTAGCCAGCCTGTTGTCAAACAGAATGTTCCTTGCATAGATGGGGAAAATCAAACATATAGCCCTAGTCCATAAAGAAATCTTACCTCTTACAAAGCAGCCACCAATGACGTTACTAAAACACTCATCTAGGAACTTGTGACTGAATGCCTAGTTGGAAGGGAACAAAACTTCTTCAGATCTGTAGTGGGGATAATGAAATATAACAAGAATTTGTTGTTAAGGAATCAGGAAGTGTGCTGCGAAGGCTAATTCAGCTGAATATATTTCCTTTCAGAATATTTTGAGTGTCTTGCAGGGAAAGGCACTTGGTTTTGTGATGAAACTGTGGGAAGGAAAAAAAAACATTAATCTCACTGCATATTTAGTTCAGTGTCCAGGCTAATTATGTGGCTGTGGTATAGTCAGACTGGGAACAAAGTAATAACAAGGTCACCTGGCTTGAAGGTAAGGAATCTAATCATTGAGGTAGTGGTTGCTTTGGAATAAATTAGTTCTTCTCAAACATGAAGTGTGATTTCCAAATTTCTCTGAAAAGAAAAATACAATTATTTAACTTTCTTTCTAGATACATACATATATTATATTATATGTATGTCTTTGTATATACCTACATTCTGAAAGATGCTAGTTTCATCCTGATGTGAAACAAGTTAATGTTCCCCAGGGCAGAAAAAACCTTCCTGTGAATAATGCTTAGCAACAAACTTCTTTCTTTGTTATTTTCCCTTGTCTGCCTACTATGTACAGGTAGATTTGGGCTGAATGAGTCAGCAAGGTGATGCCTACATTGAGCTCAGCACTTCCCCTCCACTGAAGAAAGCTATGGCATTACTGATATTAAACCTAGTGAAATACTAAGGAAATTAAATCAGATTAGAAGAACAAGGACACATAGTCTTCTGTATCTGTTTAAAAGGAAGGACAGCTAAGTAGGTAGAAAGTAAAGGCAATTTTTCCTAATGGCAGAGTTGTTAAGAGTCTGCTGCCCAGTATTCGCTGCAGCAAAGCACAAAACTCACTGGCACATGTAGCAATAAAAAGTGTGTATATGGCATACTGGTCCCCTCATCTTTCTGTTCTTCCTCTTTTTTTCATGCTAGTCTTGTTAATGTTGTGTATGTGTTGGGTATCCCTATGTTAAAGTCCTGGATTTTACCCATCCAGATGCTGAGCCTCACTGGTGGAGCAAGTGCTCTTCTTAAATCAAACCACCCAAAGACAGAGCTGTTTTATGGTTTCCTGTAGTGTCATAGAAGGTTACATGGAAGACCAAGTACAAATATGCTTTGAAAAACAGATTCATCTTCATTCACTGCACCACATCTGCCATTAGCCTTATGTGGGCTTTGTGCATAGGACTTGGTTAGCTCTGAAGCAAACTTCAATGTTCTTCATTTTTTCCCAAACTCATTCACCTGTGACAAGGTTACTTGTGCTTCATGCCCTCAATTTCTTATTAACTGTTCATACCCTGCTGGTAGCTAAAATACCTGATTTCCTAATATTCCTTACTGCTGAGTTCAGCTAGTACTGGCTTGCTTTGCCTCCCTACAATATTGCCAGTGCCCATATGCCAGCTATCAATAAGCATTTAAGAGCTGACACTAGTTGAGGATTGAGGCATACTGAGGCTAATTGCTTTTAATGGGAAACATGTCACTTTCTGGGACCTGTGACTTTACTGGGTCCTGCAGAAAGAGGAGGCACCAATTTTACTGGTGAGAGCCTGCGGCAAGCTGACTTGACAGACCATCTAAATAGTAACTGCAGAATCATAGTGGAAGGTCTGTTTGTACCATGTAAGCTATTATGCCAACAACAGTTGCCTCTACTGGCTGAATGCCAGGGAAGACTGGCAGTGTGGAGGACTTTTTGCTGAAAGCAGGTCTGAACTGTGAAGCCAATGTTTTACTGCTCAGATTTTCAAAGAGTTTGCAGAGGGCTTGGAGTCTCGCCAAAGAATTACTTCCGTTAAATCAACCAATGGACAATGTAATGTTTTAGTAATACATTATGCTTCCCTGGCAAACCTCAACATGTCTCTCCTGAGCACACTATCTCTTTTAAAAAGGGGTTTCTTTTCTTGACTGTCAGTTGCATTGTGTGCTAGATGTTGGCAATCAGCAATGGAGTGTAGAGTAATCAGAAAAGGGCTAGTCAAAGGAAGAGACAAGACCTGAGGACCTACACTCTTATTTTGCATATGTCCCTGGTGACAAAAGCTGCTAGATGTGGCTACTGACAGAAGCCATTTCATGTAAGTTTTCCTGTTCTCCAGCTTGGACAACTGAAGAAAAGAGCCCAAGTGACATTCTAAGGTTACCCTTCAAATATGTACCTGACTAAGCAACTAAGCACCAGCATAAAACATAGTGTTATTTCCATTTGTGTGGTGCTATTTTGCTTCCTATTAACATTGCCTGGAACCGTGTTTGCTTCTTGCAACTGGAAAATCATCATCCCATTACTTAGAAGCTTGGATGCTTAGATGTCAACATACAAGGATTTATTTGGTGCTTGGAAATCAATCAAAACTCTTTGAGATCATGGGAAAAAATGCAAGCAAAATGTTCTGTTCGGATTTACTTGGCTCAGTTAAGTTTCACATGACAAGTTTTTTTACTAATCTTCCACTTCCATTTAAGTGCCTTGTGCCTGTAATACAACATTGGCTTAGACTTGTCCAGAATCAAGGGAAGGAGGAAAAAGTTATTGGAAGTTTGCACAGAACTGGCAAGACGAGTGAAAGGGGAATGGGCTTTAACTACAAGGTTGTAAATGGCCTTGAACAGAAGAAAATTGTATCGAAATAAAGCAGCTTCCCTTGAGACAGAAGATGCTAAGTTAGCCTGAAAACAAATTCTGTGCCTCAAGCTGTAGTACCCTTTTTTTTTTCTTTTGCCTTAGGAAATTGGTAAGGATAAGCACTGCTTGCCAAATAGCAGTTTTTTAGCTATCAGCAGCACCTAGAGGTGACAAAACTAAAACCCAGTTTTTGCAGATTCTTGATAGTGGCCAGTTGTTGAATTGAAAAGAGACGAATCATCAGATGTTGCTTATCAAACAAAGACACAGTGTTCATGCTCAGCACCTCAAAGAAAACTTAGGTTTTCAGTTCTTAGGACTCAAAAAAAGACCTTTGTTCCTTTGAAATAATAGCAGGTGATGTGAAATGAATTTTAATCAGGACATGCCAATATCTATCAGCACACAGCATTTCATATCACAGATAGTAAAAGTCTGGAGAAAATGACAGACTGAAGAAAGTAAAATCTGGAGGCAAAGCACAGAGCTTCTAGTACCCTGGTCAGATAGGGGCACTGAGTTGAGAATCAGCAGTGCCTTCCACAAAGGCTAAAAAGCATAAGACAACTCCTTTTACACCTATTCTTAATATGATCCTGTTTTCTGAAGGATTTTTTTTTTAAAAAAGTCATTAAAACACAAATGAAATGAATGCATTTACAAAAGAAGTACAAGTTTTAGCAAAACAGACAGAACTGTGGTCTGCAAACATCCAGTGTTTCCAAGATAAAACTACTTGACACAATAATGGAACATATGATGTAGAAATTAAACTTAGAAATACAGAAACCAGTTGCATGAATCAATAACTGTCAGTGCAGTGGCAGTTAAAATCAGGATAATTGGAGAGACAGATACAAGAAATAAGTGGTGATTCTGTTATTCTTGTTTTGCTCATGTTCTGGGAAGTGTTTTTCCTTGGTGTTCATCTTCTGCAACATGAAGTTTTGATGAACTGGGTAGGAAGACATGATTACTTGTAAATGCAAATAGATGGAATAAGAATGACCTCAAGATTATTATCATTAGCTCTTCATGTGGCACAAAACTGGGGCATGAATGTCAGTTACAGATATCAAGACTCTAAGTGGGCTTTTAACAGAATTTAGGGTGAAATTACCAATCAGTGTTATTAAAGTCTATGAAAAGGGAGGATAATAGACAAGATAAAGCAGGTAAGATGTGCCAAAGCTTTTATTGTTTCATCTCCAGTCTTCTGGAGTTGAAAGTCTCTTACTTTGTCTTTCCTGAAGTAAGGCCAAGCTCTCTGTTTATTAACTTCAGGCTTCAGGATGTAAGGCAGTCTTCCTAAGATATTACAGGGATATCTTGTCTAAGTGTTTTTTGCTATCATTTCTCTAAAGCTAATCTAGTGACCAGGAGAGACAATATCTCTCTTGCTCACCGGATTAGCTGTAACTTGAATGTCACCCAGTAAAGAGACTCCTGTGTTCCCACATTCTTCCAGGGGTCCTAGGAATATTCCTGTTCAGCAGTCACTGATAAGAACATGCTTCTTGCCAGGCTTCAGAGTGCCAACCATGGTAATGATCAAAATAATAGTGAAAAAAAGGGAAGCAGAATTATATGGATAGGTGGAAGTAAAACACTGTAAGTAATGTCTAATGAGAAGAAACACAAGCTGTCATGTGCCAAAGAGAAGAATTTTGCTTTTTTCAGACACCAGTGCACACATTGCAACATGGAGAAAAAGTGATCACAGAACAACCATTGCTTACAGACAGGTATTTCTAAATACATAAGGCCATGGGAAAGGTAGACCCACATGTCACAGCACCCAGGCAGAGCAGAGCACAGCTGGTGCTGCAGTGAGATGGCAAATCTCTTGTCCGTTCCAGTTACTGGACACTTGTTCTGACATCATCTTTAGATTATGAGCAAGATTTGTGAGCTTTCTTCGCTGCCTTTTGTCTTTTTCTCCCTCTTCTCTTCTGTCATCTCCCTGTCACTCTCCCTACTGAAAAAAAGGTAGAAATTAGACCATTGTTCTTGTTAATGTGCTGCAAGGACAGAGATGTGTCTAGATCAAGATTCTCATGCTTGCAGCTAAGTGCACGGAGAGCTAAAATGAGCATGCACAACACCCACAGTCATGCACTTAGAGTAGCAGAAAAATACTCAGAGCTGTAAACAAACATCACTAAAACTGAACAGCAATTTGCCCCAGGTTTGTGTTCCTGTCTAGGGGAAACATGCTAGAAAAAAGGGCATTGCCCTGGGACCTTCATACAATATCTTAGGATTCTCTATATCCAGATTCTGGGCTTGTTTGGGTTGTTTGGTTGTTTTTTTTGGTTTTTTTTTTTGTTTTTTTTTTTTTTTTTTGTTTTTTTTGGTTTGGTTGGTTTTTTTTGTTTGTTTGGGTTTTTTTTTTTGTTTGTTTTCTTTTGGGTTTTTTTTTGTTTGTTTGTTTTTGTTTTGGGGTTTTTTTTGGTTGGTTGGTTGGTTGGTTGGTTTTGGTTTTGTTTTTTGAAAGAACACAAAGATATTTTTGAGTTTTCTTATCAGGCAGCGTTAAATATAAAATGAGTGTTTACCATCCACTTCAGAATGAAACAACTACACACTCTCAGGACATCTTATCTTTATGATATTCTTCAAAGCCTCTGATGGTAAAAGCAAAAAGAATATTTACCCATCAAATATGAAACAATACTCTAATTGGCATGGAAAATGACAATTTCACACCTGCCTACAAAGTCCTTCTCAAATACTGCCATAACCACCATATTCCTCAGAAATTCCCATTGCAACTCTTGCTGAACACAGTGAATGTAAGATACAGGCATGGCTAGAATACTGTAATGAGCTTGAAGGGAATCTGAAAAATAACCTGTGTTATTGCAGAGAGTTTATAAGCACTGAGGCTGTATCTTGAATCAGCCAAGGAAAAGGCATGTCTGCAAAAAAACCCCACATTAAGGAGCTGGACAGATTTACTCCTAGCTGAGGGACGCACATCATACTGACTATAAAAATCTTGTGAAATTTATCATGCTTGTGTTCAAATGAACTGTGCAACTTTAATTAACCTTCTCACAGCACCAATACTATCCTGCTTTCTGGGCCAGTAACAAACAAGAAACACTACTGAAACAAAACCTAACTGAAAAATTCCCTCTTTAAACATCTGTTTAGCTGGCCACATATATATTCTTGGTATTTCTACAGTGACCTCCTCTTTATATCTTCAGTTCTGAGAGGTGAAGACTAAAAGGATTCAAGGCAGTGTGAGATCATGATATCAGGAGCAAATTGCAGACATTCCTTCTTCTTGAAGTGCTACAAAAGCTACTCCATAATTTCTTACTGCAGTTGTGCTTTCTCCCCATCCTGTAATCATAAAAGCCTTCATTGCAAACCATGTCCAGTTACTACAGATGCAGAGAAGAGCACAGCTGAGAAATTGTGATGAGATTTCTGATTTCAGAGTGCCAATTCATGATTATAACCATACTTCCGAATTTATTATGGTATCATAATAAAATAATTCAACACATTAAATCCCAGGATGACCTCTTAGATGCATTCTGGCTGGGTGGGGTTTTTTTACTTTTTGGGGTTTTTTGTGGGCAAAGAGTGTCTTAGATCAAATTAAGGTATGAAAGAAAAAGAAATATCCTGGTTTTATTTGTGCAGACTTGCCAAACTGAATGACAGAGTTCAAGTCTAAATAAGGCAAAAACATGAAAAAAGAGTGGTTTACATATTTGCATCTGGTTCCATTTTCTTCTCCAAATGTATTTTTTCAATTTTCTGCTGTGTTCCAGTCTTTCTTCCTTGTCTGAAAGATTACAGTGGAATAAAATGTGTTTTGCTTCATTGGTGTTTCTCAGCATTTTTCCATTAAGAATGCTGGTGTGTAGATGCTGACTGATGCCTTCAGGATCAATACAGTACAGGTTGAATCTCCCCCAGCTTTGTGTTTCTGGGAGACAAACTTGTCTAATGGTACAGCTGTGTTGCGGTGGTGTTGTCATTGCTTCGTAGGACCAAGGCTTTTTGTGTACTGTCCTCCAAAGACAGGTGAGATGGGGCTATTTCCCCATTGAACAGGTGGAAACGGATGGGAAAATTACTCTGCCAGGGAAAGATAATTGTGTCTATCTTTCTCACGCAACTAGGAAGCTTACAAAAAGCCTGTGTTTCCATTGCTGGAGTCCATGTTGCAATAATATGGGGAAAAAAAAAAAAGCCCCAAAATCTGTGCTTTCGTTAAAACTTTTGCACAACATTTACAGTTTTGAAAATACTCTAATAAAAAAATCATTGTCTCCCTTCTATTTCCAGGCCATTGATTCTACATTACAACATTTCAGCATTTCTCGGCACATAAAGAAATGTTTGATGTTTTCTTCAGTATTGCATTCCCCAAATCTAAATTAAGAATGCAACTTCTTCACACATTCCCAACCCACAGACTTTTCTGTGTCTGAACAGCTTTTTCACATCTCTCTACACACCTCCCTTCTGAGCTGCCCTCTCACTGTGAGCCACAAATCTGCACAGCATCCCTGACTACTTATTAAGCTCTAACTAACATAAGGATATCAACTGAAGGGAGGCTGCTCTAGAGAACTTAATCAAAAATGTGAAAAAGAGAAGGACACAGCACTGTGGAACTGTGGGAAAAGATTAGCTTTCAGGTACCAGAGTATGTATGTGTGCATGCAGCATGATTTTACTTACTCCCTGTCTGCATGCTTTCCCCTCTATTTTCAAAGGCCCCACAGGGGCCAGCCACAGGTATAAAGAACACAGCTGCCTATGTAAGTTCATGTAGAACTCAAGTCTTTATTAAAAAAAGTAAAAAAAAATAATATATATATTTTTGTTATGTCTGGATTTGAGAGATGGGAGGTTTGTGCACATCTGCACACAAAGGGGATTTTGTTTACAGAAAGAACAAGCAAGTTCTTGTAAAGAGTTACTTTCCCCTCCCCCTCTCTATGTGCTTGTTTTCAGTAGATATTTATGTTTCCCACGGTTTTTCAGCAGTGTGGTAACTGACGATTTGCTTTTCAACCCTATGGATAATTTGTTTTTTAATCAAAAAAAGAAAATAAAGGAAAAATTCACTTGCTCAGTTCCAGGCAGTGTGGCTTCAGCCTTAGTGCTTAAATGAGTGTATTAATAGTGTGCATACTCTATTAGCTAGCCTCCCGTTTCCAGGTCCTCCCCTCATTGTAAAGTCCTTGTTTCAGTCCTCAGCCATTCTTTTCTTCATGAGCTCTTTTCTGCATTTATGCAAGAAAAATGTAAAATGGATAATAAAAGAAATTGGAAGCTGTTCGTGGAATCCAGAAGCCTCTGGTAATATGGTAAGGAACATGCCTGCACAGCATACATATATACTAGAAAAGCCAGTGAGAAGAATAAAATAAGAAAAGATATTATAAGGCTATGTATTCTCAAAGCACATGGGTACAATAGAAATATAGGGGCATTTCTTTATATTGAGCTTTGGGGAATGCTCAATGGGTAGAATCAGACTTCTCATGTAAGTAGCAATTGATAAGGAGCCATCTGAGTCTGGGTAAGGAAATATTCTCTTTCAAGGTTAACAGTGGACTCTCCCAAGGCTTTTCTTTCCTCACTGAGTTAAGTTTTCAAGACAGCATTTGCCAATGTGGCTGGACCTGCTCACTGACATCCAAGAGTGCTGGTGACAGCTCAAGGGTTTCTACTTCCACAGTTACAAAGCTGCTTATAAATACTGTTCTACACCCAAGCACTAATCTTGCTACAAGACAACATTATTCTCACCTCCTAAATAGCCTAATGGTGATTGAGACAGATGAATAATGTTAGCTGGAGACAGATAGGGAAGTCGTGTGGGACAGTTGTTTCCAGGACCTTGGGTTCGCTGCTGCTGCTGCTGCTGCTGCTGCTGCCGCTGCTTGTT
>NW_009926969.1:8837-36006 GCF_000696875.1 Nestor notabilis | reverse complement strand
TGCTGCTGCTGCTGAGCTTGGGTAGACATGGCATCTTACAGGAACTAATGGCTGACAAATACTTCACTTTTTGGAAGGTGGGGTAAGGTAGAGTTATTCTTGAAAACCTGCAGCTTGAGAACGCCTAATCCACAGATTGGGATATTTTAACAAAACAAGATGTCTAACAAAGGTTGCATGAGTCTTAGAAACTTGAGGGCTTCCCTGGATGAGACATGGGCCTCTTCTTAGGAGGGAGAGAGCTGGGAAGTTGGCATATCACTGTTGTTTGCTTCCCATCTCATGTGCCAAAGCAAATCTGACCCTAGACCACTTCCATTTCTTTTGCACATCCATTCTCTTATGCTTACCTAGAGTGTGAACTGGAGACAAAGTTGTAAGGGGAGCAGACAAGTATCAGCCTTTGTTTGTTTCTGAGTTTTCATAAGATGAATGTACATTTATTTTGTGTAGTAAATTGTATCAACTGGGCTTACTTTCTTGTGTACATTGAATATTAGTATCAATTTTAATTCTTAAGGTCAGACTTGTGATTTCACGGTTTTCACAAGTATGTAATTTCTAACAATGTACAAGTTGAACATTATTGCAAACGATATATTCACTGCTTGTAGTTCATCTTTCTGTTTGTATGTTCTTAGCAGCATGCAGATGGACTAAAATGGATTAAAATGTTTTTCTTTTTTGCTGTTTAAAATTGCTCAAGCACTATTCATTTAAGGGGGAGATACATCAGAATAGTGGAAAAGATTGATAGATGTAACTATTTGATATGTATGATGTGCGACTGATTATCTTTGTCATGTGATGCTTCTTCTGTTTCATGGTTTCATAACTGTAACTTTTCTAAGCAAGAGGAGAGAAATCAAAAGTTTCAGTATTGTCACGGTTTAAGCCCAGCTGGTAACTCAGAGCAGCCGCTCACTCACTCCCTACCTTCTTCCTCCCCCTGCTCCCAGAGGGATGGGGAGGAGAATCGAAAGAATGTAACTCCCATGGGTTGAGATAAGAGCAGTCCAGTAACTAAGGTATAATACAAACCACCACTGCTACCAATAATAATGACAATGATAAGGGAAATAACAAAGGGAGAGGACACAACCGCTCACCACCCGCCGACCAATACCCAGCCCGACCCGAGCAGTGATCTGGGCCTTCTGGATAACTCCCCCCAGTTTATATACTGGGCATGACATGCTGTGGTATGGAATACCCCTTTGGCCAGTTTGGGTCAGGTGTCCTGTCTCTGCTTCCTCACGGCTTCCCCTCCTCTCTGGCAGAGCATGAGACTGAGAAAGTCCTTTGTTGGAGTAAACATTACTGAGCAACAACTAAAACCATCGGTGTTATCAGTGTTGTTCCCAGGCTGAAAGTCAAAAACCCAGCACTGCACCAGCTACTAAGAAGGAGAAAAAATGACTGCTGTAGCTGAACCCAGGACAAGTATGCCCATGGGAATATTTTTCAATAAAAGACCTCACATTAACACATGCACTGTGGTGGTAATGAAGGAAATGGTTTGCAGATTTTAGGAAAAAAATGACTGATAACTGGGCACCATAACAAATGATCTCTTTCTCTAGAATTATATTCTTCTGTAACTTCTGTTCTTTAATATCTGGTGCAAAGTCTTTTCAAATGGATGTGTAACATTGTTCCGTAAAGGAGCTTGTTTGTGTGTCTGTATTCTTTTATGTAAAGAAGCTAGGGATTTTTTTTCTGACTTGATGTAAAAATCAAATTGTTTGGTGAAATGGTTTACATGTGCCTTGAGGGTACCTCAGTTATACATCTTTTCATATAGGCAGAAGAATAAAAATATCCATTAAACCAGGTATAGTTGTAATTGCCCACTAAAAAATATAACTCACAACATCTCATCATCTTTTATACAGTCGTTATAAATTATAAGCACTCTTGCATTCTTATCATTTGCCGTTTATTCAGTTTTGGTAGTGACCTGGGTGCATCGTAAATATCTGTATGCATTTTGTATACATGTGTTAATATTCACAGAAATAACTTCAGATTCCTTACAAAATGCATCTATTGATCTGTGCTTGCATAAATAGATCAATTCTGGGAAGCTGCTAGACAGAGTTAACATCAAGTACAAATGCAGCAGAACCACAAAGCATCAGCACAAAAAAGTATGGTACACAGTAGAAACCGTAAAGCAAATATATTCAGAAACAGAATTTTAATCCTCATTCTGGGTTCTTCAGGTTCTGCTTGTGTCAGGAAGGAAGGTAACAGAACTTTTAATATCTCCCATTTGTCATACTTACCTTTAAGGTGAATTGCAAAAACACAGAGCACCCTAATTGCACCATAAAAAAGGAATTATTTATAAAAGGGAGAGCTATACCCTATAGACTGTGAAACACTCACATACTAACTATAAACCAAATCAAATTAATCTAACAGTTCCAAAGGGAGCTATATAGTTTAACCAAAGTAGGGGAAGAAAAGAAGCCCACAACAGTTTAATAGAAAATATGCAGCACCATGTTCAGCAAATGGTTTGCTACTGAATAACAGTTTCTAATTTATGTGGCAATGAGTGAGTGTAGTAATTAGACATAAAATTCATTACTTATACTTTGCCAGATTATTTTGTATAAATTGATATCTAGATGTGATTTTCTTGTTTCACTCAGACACAATCTCAACTGACTTTATTCTTTCCTAAAATAAGATAGAACTGGTCCCAAAATTTTGCTGAATAGCTCTCTATCCAAAGAGGTAAGGCCATTTTTTGCTTTTGTATTGATAAATATATTACTTTCCACCTAAATTCTTACTCCCAGGAGAAAATTCTTTACTTGGCTACCCAGTTTATAGCCATGTAATTTTCCTGACCTTTGAGGATTTATGCCTTATGCATACCAGTGGGAGAGGACAATTAACAGCTCTGTTTTCATGTTGCTTGTTTGTTGCCCTGAGTGGCAAGCATGGGATAAGCCAGGGTCAGTTATCCCAGCTGAACTTTCTTACTCACCATAAGCACACAGCTTTCCTTTACTGTCTGTAACCAAATGACTCTGGCACATCCCCAGGCCAGTAAAGCAGGAGACATGGTGGGACTCTGTCACTCATCTGTAGAAGGACAGTGGCAGCAGGCCACAGATTTTTGCCATTTTCTGCTCACCTGCACTCCTGTAAATGGCAGAAGACTCCTCCAGCAGAGGAGAGAGGAACTGGGGCAGAAGGGGTTGGGGTGGAATGCTCTAGGGGAGAGAGAAGCACCATTTTTTCTTTCATCTTTTAATGATGACCAAGACATAATTGCCTTGCAGAGTCCCTCCAGAAATGGGAATCTGCCCACCTAGCCAGCCTTGGTCATAATTACTGGCTGTTGAGTCTGAGTTTAAATTACTAATTATTTTTTATTGTTTCTATTACAATTTAAATACAAACTGTAAACTTTCTCTGGCAATATGTTGGGTTTTGTAATAGTAGCTTTAGTCAAAAAATGCAGAAAACAAGCATCCTTCTCCTGGGATCATCTGCTGTACTTACTGTTGTAAATTGACAGATTTGACAGAAATGACAGAATCCCAGACTGGCTGAGGTCAGAAGGGACCTGCTGCCCAAACCCCCTGCTCAAGCAGATGCTGATTGTATGAAACCATACCCAGCTCCTCCTCACCCTTGTGGGCAGTAAACTGATGTTGTAACGTCTGTGTTGGCATGGACAGCTGCTCCAACACCTGCTGGACAATGTGGCCTGTGGGACATCACCACCATACCCAAGAACATTTAGGCTGGTCTGAACTCAGAGGAGGACCCCTTCTTTGTACCTTTCTACCCAAACTGCTGCCCTTGGGATCTGTGCTCTGGACCTTATTAAGGTTTCTCCATAGCATCATCTAAAAGGGTGCTTGACCCTCCCTCGTTGTGGAGTGCCTGCAACAAAGGGTCCCAGCACTCTTGGTCAAGGGTATTTGGTCAAGGTTTGAAGCTCCATTCTCTGTATCTGTGGCACAGTCAGATAACTGTCTCGTTAGGTGGGCATTCTTATTTGTTTGGGGCTTTTAAATTTCATTAAGTGTAAAAGTTCTTCAAATAGTAGTTCTGCCAGAGATAAGATTCTCTGCAGTACTGATTAGTGTCCTTCCTGAAACCCTCAGGAGACTAATTGTTGCTCACTGTTCTCTGTATGTTCTTCCATGTGTTCACCCCAGATGGCCAATTGGTCTAATTTGATGTCCAAGGCAGCCATAGCTTCTTGTGGCCTGGCAGATACTAATGTTTTGCAGTAGTGTTATTACAAATCCTTCCTTTCTGGATTGCATTTTAGCTCCAGGGGAAGGCAAACAGATCCTGCTGCCCAGCAGCCCAAGGAAAAGAGTGATCTGTGTGACAGTGGGTGCTTTGTCTGCAGGGAGGGGGAAACCATGCTGCTCTTCATTGCTGCTACTCTTTCTTAATTTGAGAAGAAAGGCGTTGGATCTTTCAATAAACATTTGGATTTAAAAACCTGCTACTTGTAATTGAAGCCTTGTTTTTTATTATACAATTTTTACATCAGCTTTTAAGCTTTCAAGGGCTATTTATGGTGAATCCCAGTCTAGGGCTAATGCTGTAAAAGAATTCTGGCACTAGATTTTCCTAAAGACTACTCAGATTAGGTAGCTGAAACTACAGAGATGCTGCTTTCCAAAAGGAAAGCCAGACTTCTATTTGTAGAAACATAAATTATAACTATTTTTGGCTATTACCCACTGCTACAAAGTATTTCTCTTCCAGAAACCATATTTCCCCCAAAATGCTGTTGCAGGTAATGTTCATATTGGCTTTCTTTAGTCACTGTTTTAAGCATGGCAACTACATTGGACAGAACCCAAATGTTCTTTGAAACTGATTAAAGTTTAATTGTAGAG
This sequence comes from Nestor notabilis, assembly GCF_000696875.1. Classification (NCBI taxonomy): domain Eukaryota; kingdom Metazoa; phylum Chordata; class Aves; order Psittaciformes; family Psittacidae; genus Nestor; species Nestor notabilis. The sequence goes on along the minus strand of NW_009926969.1, from coordinate 31,120 downwards.
GGAAGAACAGAATTAGTGAATGCCCAGCTGTGTTTCTTGATCTCTTTTCTGGTTTGTAGTTAGTAAAAGACAAAAAGAGGCAATCACTTTTTCACCATGTAATTAACTTAAATATTGGAATAACTTAATATTCATGAATGCATCACTGTTTTATCTGCTTATTTTATATCTTTTTTTTATCATAAAATGTGCAAAGTCTGTTGATGTCCAGGCCTGTGCTGTAAAGGAAAGGAATCATTTTAGTTTCACTGTTAGTAAAATAAATATACTGCAATTTGTTTCGTGGCCTTTGCTTTTTTGGACAAAGGCATTTTGATTTTTAAGGAAAGTATCAGTTGCTGATGATATTCAACAGTTTTGATTTACACTGGTAATGATATCTTCATTAGTCAGAACAAATGATTAATATCTTCTTGCTGCAGTGGCTGTTGTGCTTTTTCAACCAGCCATTTTAATTTTCAGGTTGACAACCAGTCAAAAAGAATCCATTACAGATGATCAAAGCTCATGAGACAGTTTTTGCCTCTAAAATGATGAGTAGAACTGGGAAAAGTTGTTTGTCCTGTAAGCTGTGGGCTTCATTCCTGCCCAATCAGCATTCTGCCTTGTTCTTCTCCAAATTTTTCCTCTTTACCCACTTTGTCAAGGTAAGGTGGAGAGCTAGAGGAAGCCTGTCCTCCCAACCTAGGATGTGTGAGAAGAAGCTTTGCTGGGTCCCTTCCCTGGGCAGATGCCACCCGCAGTCTCCAACATGATTTGGATTTGGTCCATGACAGAAATAAAAACCAAACCAAACCAAACCCAAAATAAACAAACAAACAAAATTCTAGGCATGATTCAGGAATTATGGTGGGCCAAGGGCCATTCCCAATCAGAAGTTCAAACGTGCCAGGGTGGGTTCATGATATGCTTTTATTTATTGGCATAGACTGTCTCTGCTTTTTCATTCTGGTGTGTCTGACGGGCTAGACAGTACCCATACTCTTTGGATGGCTGCACCTGAGTCTGTCCTGGACCTGAAACCAGTAGAGATTAATCAGTACTGGTAATTATCAATAAATTCTTCTGTGATACAAGGTTTGCTAGCTTTTCACTGAGACTTTTTATACACAGGCTGGAACAATAGCACCATAGTATTTTGTAAGTTCACAGCATTTCTGTGTGGTGTAATGAGAGATCACAACAACTCTACCGAGCCAGGAGTGAGAGGAGGCACTGCAGTAGGGGGGCAGAGACTCCACAGCCACTCCACAAATTAAAGATGCTGATGCATGGATCTGATCTGGGGCTTGGGGCTTTTAGCCTGGGTCTTTCCACACACAGTCTGTGTCTGGGTGGTCAATCTATCTTGTCTTGGAGAAAGGTGAGAAGTTTTGTTACCTTCAGTTGAGACTTTTAATGACACAAAATCTTAAAAGTCCCCTTCAGGATGAAACTGTATACGTGTATACTCATGCATACACATATGCACACTTATATACATATGCATATATGCATACATATATGTATGTATATTTATTCTGCAGAATTAAAAAGATATCCTCTTGGTGGCCTGGTGGGTAGGTCACACAGTTCAAATTGAATGACAAGTTCAAATCCCTGCCTTGAACCAGACAGGGTGTTCATAGAGTAATGATTTTACACTCCCACAAATTCATAGTTTCCCTTCCAATGTAAGAATGAGACACGTCATTCAGGAAGCCATGGAGACTTCTCATGCACGCAGCATGCATGCTCTTCTCTCAGTACTTCAATATCACCCTTGTTTGTTCTGCCTTTCTACATGAAAAGAAAAAAAAAATTGTATTCTTTTCAACTGTACAGTCATGAGTCAACTGTTTCAGTCATGAGTATCTAAAATTATCCATATTAAAGAATATAAAGATTTTATTTTTATAAAACAAATTAATTTTCTGTTGTTTGTAAGATAATGCTACATATTATTTTCTAACAAAGCCAGTGTAATTCCTGAGCAAAAAGGGAATTTGAAACTTTAGTTAGCAGGCTGGATGCTCCCTATGACGTTTTATCATGGCAGGAAGCTTATACTTTTTTCTGTTGCATGGTATTTTTCTCTATTGGAAATTATTTTCAAAATTATTTTGTAGTTCCTACATTTCAGTTAATTCTTGTAAGAAGATAGAAAATTATATTTCTTTCCTTATGGTAATTCCCCCAGTCTCTAAATGTGATGATCTTCCTCCCCCATCCCCCCCCCCGCCCCCGAAAAAAAACCCACATCCCAAACAATCCCAACAGTGAAATTAAGTATTCTCACTTCACAATACCAGTTTTGTGGTCTCTCAAAGTCTAATGTTTCCTGATGTTAATGGGAAAAAAGCAATAAGGAAAAAACAACATCAGCTTGTAGTTTTAGGATTTCTTTTTTTTTCATTAAGAAAATAAACACTCTATGCTTACTTCTCTCCACCTACTTTTGGTCCATGTATTCTGCTTTTTCTTTATTTTTCAGGTTCTGAATGGACTTTTAGCACTAGTCCCTTAATCACAGGCAGAAATAAACAGTTAATTTGTAAGGAAAATTCTATCCTACAACTTAGGCCTGCTATTCCAACCAAAACAAATCCTTCCTCCCTGATATATGCTGTAAAACATTATCATGGAATACCCTGTATGTAGAAAGGTTCATAAATAGAGCAGGATGGAAATACGTTTATCTTCTGAATAGTTAACATACTCCATAGCAAATGTTTGCGTAATTGTAATGGCTTAATGCAGCAATTCTACTTAGCGACTCTTGTGGCTTCAGCAAGCCCTAGAGTTAGCAATCTACAGCCCTGAGTTTTGCAATCTCTGGGTGCTTAATGCTTCCTCAGTCACAAAAGATCCCTGTAAATGTCCATGCATTAACAACATGTGCTCCACCCAACTGTTAGACATATGCAAGAGAAAGTTGTATGGCTGGTGAAGGCTGGTCTAAAAGCTTATCTTTTTCTCCAAAAACTAAAAAAGCTGTAGCAGAAAAAGATGTTTGACAAAAATTGGTCTTTTCTGAGAAACTGAGTTTCACTTTCCTGATGGATTTGGCGTTTCTTCAAATTAAAACATTTCCCTGTACCACTGGCTGTCCTGATGGACATCTGGACAAAACTATGAACCTGGCCAGGAGACACTACAAGAGATATGCTTTGGCCGTGAGTCTTCTCCTGTAAAAACCAGAAAGGCTATAACCTAAATGAACAATTATTTGTACAGCAATCCTGTGTAAGAATCAGAGACTTTTTGGAGTTTTGGACTCATCAGAAGGCCTATTGAAGAAATCAATCATAAACCAATAATGTGAAAGAACAGCAGACAGTGAGAGTGTTCAGCCAAGATCTGTGGCCAGGTTGAGCTATGTTCTCAAAGGAGCTGCTGCATGCTTGCATATATTTAGAGTTGTCCGTGTGCTGGGGCCTCAGTATAAAATAGAATAGAATTTCAGTGTGAAGTCGAGCATGTTTTCTGTTACAAAATTGCGTAATTTTAGGTTGCTGTTACCTGAAAATTGAAACACTTGATGCATTTGAAATGCTGCAGGACAATGATTTGTAGAGCTTTTCAACTGTTAGTAGTAAAGGGAACTTTGTTTGATGTATTTGTAGTCAAAATTGTTCAGAAGAACTGATGAAAATGTGCTAACATGCTTGTTCTTATGAAAAGAGAGAATTTCACTGGATCACCAAAATAAACGGAGCTGAGCCTGACAGCATACACAATTTGCAATGGGGTGTGTGTGTGTGTGTGATAGGGTGGTGCTGCTCTGAAAGCAAAATAAGAAATTGTGGAGACTGTTAATTGCAAATACATTGCTATCTCTGTGAAAAGAAAAAAAATTTGGTGATATCCAATTAATGATCTTACAGTAAAAGCATAACAGGGGATTTACACCTCTTTTTTGTTCACATCACAAGGAGGGTCTCTCTACTTCCAAAAAGAACTAACTTGGAAAACCTCCAGACGAAATCAAGCAAGATTTTCTGCTAAGGGTGGTCAGTGCTTGATTATGCCAATGTGACCAATCTGCTATAAATCCATGGATTGTTAAGGATTTTACTACTTTAGTTTTTAATTTCTATTTTGGCATTTTGTATATTATTATATGTTGATGAAACAATCGCAAATGCTAAATATAGCACATACCAGACTTTTCTGGATGACCCAATTTCTATGAATAGAATGCCATGGTAAAATCTTGTCATGGTGCTTCTGTCCATGTTATTTGTATATCTCTTTTACATTCCCTGCTTTCATGCAGCACTGATTTGTTCATAGTTGTTAAAAAGCCTCTCTGACCTAATCTAATTTTCTAAGTAAGTTGGGTAGCAGGTCTTATTGCTACATTTAATGCTCTTACGAGTATCTTTGCGAACCACAGTTTTATGGCACTGCAATTCAGGTATTACTGTGGCTAGGAGAATATACTTGAGTTAGATTTAAATCCATTAGCTTCGCTAACCAGAAACCCTGGGACAAATGAACTTGTATTTAGCTGATCTCAGTTCCTCCATAAACTAGCTGTAAACTTCTAACCCAAATCCAACTGTGCAGAATAAGGTTATGCTATTTTCTTATCTCTGGGGGTCATAGTGAGTGTATATTCATTATATCTTCAAAACCTCTCAGTCTGTCACAGTAGGAGACATACAAATGTTGAAAATGAGGGAGGGAGAAGGAGAGAGTAAGCACTACCACAACGTATGTATGGGATTACTTGGCAGCAAATCTACCTCCTTGGTTTCTATAGGTATTACTAAGGTGAGCTCAGTGATAACTATTGTCAGAAGTTCAACTCAAAGTACAAACACATTAGATGATTGTTCTAGATCATTACCCCTGGCAAACTTATGCCTCATTATCTGATCACTCATTTTATTATGTTTAACAAGGAGTGTGTAAGTCTACAATATTTAAAAATAAAAAAAAATTATTTACAATATTTAAAATAAAAACCCAACCAACTTTTAAAAACAGGTAATTATTATGCCGTAATTGCTGGTGTAGTACCATGCCAAGAAATACCGGTTTTACTTTCCCTTCAGACTCTGAATTATTGCTTATGGTAACAGCCACAAAATTCAGTTATCAGTCATCTGTCCTGAAGCTACATATCGTGAGAGAGCAAAACATAAAGATGGTCATTGCTTTAAAATTGTTACAGTTGAAGTGGCAATTGGCAACATCTTATAGGTTTTATGACAGGTAACTATAGTTTAATATAACATTGCATTTAGGAGAATAAACAAAGTTATCAAAGTTATTCGGCATTTTGGTACCTGTATTATTGGAAGCTCAATCTGTCATTTTTTTATTTTACGTTCAGCAGTAAATCCTTTCACCTTGGTGATCTTTGATTGTAGTGATCATTTTAAAGACTTATATGGCTTTCATCAGTAAGGAGAGGATAGAGCGTAAATGTTTCACACCATCCAGACTGAATACAGCAAAAGAACAACAGAATGCAGATTCTGGTTTAACTGCATATGTGATAGAAAAAAATACAATTTGTGTGGGAATAAATCACATAATATTAAAAGCAAAGAGAAAAATAAGTATTATTTCATACCTAAGTAAGAGGAAAGACTGAATGAAATATCAGGGCATGGTGCTGTTCAAGGATTTTCACAGTTTCTGGCACTCAAAACTTCATTCAAAAGTGCAGTGCCAGGATTCAAGTTTGTCATATTATTTTGATATAAGTCTAGTAAGTTTTCTGTTCCAAGTTTACGAGTTGCTACTAGTTCCATAGTTGAAATATTGCTGTGAACTATGAAAAATTTATCTGAAAATTTAAAACTTGGCACAGTGCTTGCTGACTGTAATTACAACATCAGTTAGATCACAGGATCCAAACACCATTGCTAGTTTCTAGAAGATAAATTGTCTGTTCTTGTTTGCTTATGGAGTCTGATGTAAATTATAAGGTGCTAAAATCATGCTAGTGTCAAAAAAAACCCCAAAAAATTATGTTGGACAGTAGGCGTGCCTAATTCTTTGAGTATGTTTTTACCAGATTGACAGCAACCTCTAAACATCTCAAGAAACATCAATAGATGAAAACTTGTATCATTTGTGGTAAGAAGCAAAGTAAGTAGGTAAAGGTGGAATACATTTTAGTCGTCAGGGTACTGCTGATGTTCTCTAACATGAACAATCTGTTCATACCTCCAGGTACAGTCAAAAGGGAATAATTTTCCAGGAGATTTTTGGTTTTTTTGTGGTATATGGTCAACTGAGGTGTCTGGGACTGAACTTGTCAGACCATATTAAAAAAAAAGTAAAAAAGTCAACTTCAGAAAATGAAATTGCTTCAGGAATGAATTTGGCCTTTTCTTCCAGCTTGTTCACTGAAGCATAAAGTGAGGTAGGAACTAGAGATACAGAATTGCTTCTTAAAAGCCAAACATTACATCTCAAGGGCAGGTTTTATAAACGCTGGGATTTCATCAACCCTGCTGAAAACCAGGTTTGTCTGGCTAAGAAAAAACCCTACAAAATAATGGGCCAAATTTTCTATTAAACTTTGGTTCCGGTAGGCTAATAGATTGGAGCAAGATGGGAAAATATAAGGAATATAATCTTACCAGGGAGATTATTGAGAATGTTGCCTTTCTGAGACAAATGATTTGCACACAGAAGAAACAAACATCTCTGAAAGCTAAAAATTTTACTTAATTTTAATTTATATCTAGGACATTTATTTTTTAATTAATTTGTGTACTAGATTTCAAAAACAGAGGTGAATCAGTTCACAAAATTAGTATGTTTATGTAGTAGAAGAAACAAAAACATGTTTGTAATTGGACATGAAGCTTTTTCTATAGGTTTAATTTCCAGGCACATCGTTATGTGATTAAAAAGTCTCATCTGGAATATGACAGACTTTTCAACTTATGGAAGGCTTAGCCTTTCTGGAAACATGCTAGAAACTTGCTCCATCTGAAACACTTGAAAGTGTAAAGCAATTGGCTTAATTTGGATTCTCAGGAACATCTCACCTTCTTTTAGACTTTGTCCTGGAAAAATGTAGATGTGTTCTTCCACTGTGTGGAAGCTTTCACTTGCAATGGAATTCACTAGCAAATCAGCGGATGTCAAATAAATATGTGCATAATTCAGAACAGAGATCTAAAGAGAGAACTCTCTGGGCCAAATATGTTTATAAATCTGTGTTGTTTGATCAAACTTTTATTTTTTAGCAATAACAGGCATCATCAGTATGAGAAAATGGAAGTTAAAGTACATTTCAAGGAAGATTATTGCTTTTTGTATATGCCAGCAGTAACTTTTTATACAGTTCAGTATATTTTTTTTAATTTCAGTTTAAAACACACTTACAAAAAAGTTGTCATAAAAGAAATTTTTCCTTTTAGTCAGATATAGAATTTAAGATACCACTGCTGCTTACTCAGAAAAAACATTGAATATTATCTGTTCCTGTTAATGTTTTATATTGAGTGAAAGTCTTGTCTGACATCATTTAACCAAAAGCCAATGGAGAAGGAACTTTAGCTGTGCCTGAGAATGGATGCTGGACATGCTGCATAAGAAGAGACCACTGTGCAAAATGATAACATAACTTACATAACTTCTTCATGTCCTGCAACTGCATCAAAATGTGTGACTAGATCTTTGATATGGTTTATCTTCTGCCTGTGGAAATAAGACTGTTTGGGTGGCACCTGTAGTGATGGACTCTCCTTCCTCTTGTGACTGCTCAAGTGACAGTCTTAAGGCATAGTTCTTAAATTACTTTAAAGCTAGGCTGTGCTGGAAGCACACTCAGTCCAGCTTGACTGAGCAAGGTGTTAGAAATGCAGTCAGTTCTGGTATTGTTTATTAGCTTAACTTACCCATGACATGGTTCCTTTATTTGCTGGATTTTGATAGACAGTTCTACTTTTCTACTGGCCTCACCAGCACAAATGTAAGGTTTGGGTTAACAAAGCATCTCAGATGTGATTTTCCCACAATAGCAGTTTTTATCACAAGACTTCCATTCTTTTGGGCTCCATCTGGATCAAATTCAGGAATAGAACATTCTGGGTTTGGCCCTGAACCAAATCTTAGCTTTCTGACCGAGAATGCTTCATCTTGTTGTTTCCATTGCAGTTGGATTTGAGTTGCCAGCACCTCTCTGACATAAACAGAGCTTTTCATGCTGTGCTGCTGACACAGTTGTTGCTATAAGTTACTTATAACTGTGGTTTTAAAAGCACCTTTAAGTTCTCCATGCCAGATTCAAGTTAAAAATCGTGTGTAGAAAAACATAATTTCTGAAGGTTTTATATTTGTGCTGAAATCCATGTGGTTTTTGAGACATTTCCAATGTAATGGTAACTGAGACATGTTTTCTTTATCTATTTCCTTCTGTTAAAGACCAACATTTAAATCTCTGCCTTTTCTTTATTGAAAAGATACCTCAATATGCAAACACAGACACTGGCTTCACTGTTCCTGGGACAGATGAAAGTTTATCCCAACAAAGGCCATTGTAGAAAGTATGAGAAGAATGTTAACCCTTTTCTGGCCTCGGTCAAGTTCCTTTTGGTAGTATTTTTGTGATGGAATAGCTGGGAAAAAACTTCTGTTCAACATAAAGCCATGAAAAAGCTGTATACCCAAGACAGCTCTCTTTTTCACTTTTCAATCTGTTTTTCCATTCTAACTTTGCCACTTGCTCACTTAATGATCTCCAGGAAATCTTCTCTTACGTATTTCCCTCTGCTTCTCCCCTTTTCCTCTCCCAGTTTTCCACAGGGATGATAACATCTCCTTTCACATGTTGAGATCTACTGATAGAAAGCGTTACACTGACCAATGTTTACATACTTTTATAACTTGATTTTCTGAACATACATACAAATCTTTTACAGAAATACAAGAAAAGATACTGATAGAAGCCACTTGCTTGGTTAGCTAGCTGTAGTATTTGAAGAATCTTATAAAATTGCCCAGGCAAAACTGTTTTGAATCAAGTGGCACTCTTGAATGCACCCAGGAATGTATTTGTCCCAGTTACATTTCCTGTGAAAGATAAGCTCAAACTAATTGTCTATTGCCTTTATACTGTCATGAAATGTAGAAATACTCTTATGTGGATAATAGAGGGTATGGACTGAATTCTTACAAGAATAAAGTTGTATCTGTTTGAACTGTATTGACTAAAAAGAAGAAAAACAGCTACCAATTAGAATTGTTTCCTTTTTTTTTTTTTTTTTTTTTTTATCAAGGTTTTCTGTATCGAGTTCAAGCTATGTTACACTGGAAACTTGTTTTGGTGCTGTTGTCTTGTGATAGTATTAAAATATTCTCTTGTAGCTTGTAAATTTACGTTTGTCAACATCACAAAATCAATACAGATTTCAACACACCTAGTGTTATATGGCCACTAGGGTCCGCAGGTTAAAATGGTGTCAGTAACAGAGTTCAGGGTTGGCAGAATTCCTTTCTATGTTATATGAGACTGGCAGTAAAATTTTCATTCATGTCCCTAAACTTTAGAAATTGTCAGAGTTTGTTCAAAAAATTAAGTGAGAAATGTGTATCAGTGCTTTATAGAGTAAGGTTATGTCTCTAGAAGCTATTGAAAGACATTTGAGTAACCACTCAATTTTTGATAAACAATAGAAAAATACACAAATCCTGGCGATGTCATAGAACCAAAATGCATGCTTCAAATCGGAAAGTGCAGCAGGTTAATTTCAGAGGTATATTTTTATCTTTGCAGCAAATAGCCTTTAAGTCTATATCAGGCATTTATAAATGCATTGAAATTGGGTCAGTGCTAAACCATAGATCACAGCAGCTGAGCAGCTTTGACACTGAGTGGTAACAGGGAGAAAAAGAACAGGATGAGAGCTGATGATTTAGTGTACCTTGTAACTTCAGTGGGTAGCATAGCAACTCGAAAAATGCCGGAGAAAAATCCGCTTGTTGACTTCATAGAACCAGAAATGTATTTAGTCTACAACACAGATTTTATGCCCAGCTTGCAGAATTTTTCAATTTGGTGTTGCTCCAGGTTAAAAAACATACCAGCTGAAAAATGTGAATTGAAATCATTTGCCATCAGTTCTTAATGTAATGACTGATTTGCCATTCTGTATTCAGCAAGCTGCAGGCAACGGGTTTGAAGTGAATCCAGGTGGAAGTAGGCCAGACACATTAAATTTAAGACCTCTATTTCACAACTCCCTACAGAAATTGTGCAAATAATGTAGCTGAAGTGCTTTCTACATACTGTGTAACCCAATTCTGTTGGCATTCTGATTAATTTCTTGCCCTTTTCTGCTCTATGCACTGTTAAGAAGTACACTATGAGGAGGAAGAAATGGTAATAGGATCTGTCAAACATTAGATGCAAAATGTTCTTGTATTCTTTATAAATTCAGACATAAACAGCAGGGAAAAGACATAAGTTCATATACTGATGGTGTAAGTAGTCAGGCTTTTCAATTTAATTGTTATTTCCACAACTATTGTCTGGTTAGTGCTGCCAGCAATGAAAATGTATAGTAGTAATCCAGTTCCCAGAGTTTAGGTACTCTCCTCTATTTATCTTAAGTCCAGACTCAATACATCTACTTCCCCTCTAAATCCTCTTTCTCAGTATTAAACAGTGGTAAGGCTCTGCTTTTTAAAACATAAATAATCAGATGATTTTCATCCAATTATTTATCCCCTTGTAGTACACTTCACTGGAATGGAAGCTTCCAATGAGAAATTCAGTGCCAAGACTGGCATGTTGAATTTTCTGCGTGCCAACAGAAACCTCATCCTTGCCAGATGGAACTAACACATTAAATAGATCATTTTATTTCAAATGGAAACATTTTAATGACCGTTTCTGCGCTATTTGTCTTCCTGTTTAGATTTTATTAAAAATTTGCACTCAAGTGGATGAAAGTGTAGAATGCCAACATTATCATTTGGAAGCCAAGTTAAACATGTAACAAAAAAACACAAGCCCAGATGGAGAGAACTAAGAGTCTAGTGAGTCCTTAGGAGAACTCATAGCTAGGGATTCTGTAAAGACAAAAAAGGCTTTGGACTAAGATTCATAGAAGTTCAAACTGGAAATAGAAATGGGTCAGTACCAAAATCTTGCTATCTGAAAATTCCACTGACTTTGAAATTAATTGTACTAATTTGCCTAGCTCAGTAACCAGCCTTTTGTCTGTTTGACAGCTGTCTGTTATGAACAGGAATGTGCTTGACAACGTAGAGCAGAACCAGATTCCCTGCATTTTAAACAGAGAAGGATCTAGCGTATCCACCCAGTGCGAGCACATAAGCAGAGGCGCAGATGTGTGACTGTAATAAGTCTTTGTAGCTTCTTGTTTGCTTTGGAATTAAGTCTTTTCTTTTCCCTGCTACAGGATTACACAACGCCAAAAGATAACATTCTAATTTCTCTTGTTTAGCTAACTTTCCTAACATGAAAATTTACACTATTGAAAAAAGAGTTCATTAAATAATTATATGAGTCCAAGAAAAATTATACATCATTTATGGTGAGGGATTTAATGGTTTCTTTTACCATGTGCACAGTTGCTTTTGTGTTCTGTGATTGAAGAAAAATATTTAAGAACAGCAAAAACTCCATCATTTAAAATACTGCAATCTAAATTAATATGTGACATATGAATGTGTGAAAACTAGAAACAATTCTATTTGATCTGACACTTGTGTTCAGTGGAAATGTTGAATATTTGCACCCAATCAACAGGGAAGTTGTACAAAGATATATAAACTTGTACACTGAATATATTTAAGTAAATTAGGACTACTCAGTACAAAAGGATTACTTTCTATACATAAGTTATTCATTGCAAATTGCTTGTCAAACTTCTGCCATGTCAATAGTAGCTCCATTTAATAATAAGAAATGTAGAACGTACACAAGAAATGCTGAATCTTTTTTTAATATTCCTTAATTTTGTGCATTTGACTCATATAAAGGTTACTCTGCTTTCCCCAGCAGCCTCAAGAGCTGGTGGTTGTGTAATCTGGTCAGTGAGCAGTGAATAAATAAGAAGGAGCATAGGATGATGGGCAGCAATAGAAACCTGGGCACTGAGGCAGAGATACTACGTATGCTTATGCTTTTATTTATTTGATTGGTTGCTTTGCTTTGCTTTGCTTTGCTTTTTAACAGACCACATTAAATAGCAGTTAAAAAGGCATTGCATTTTTGCAGGTAAGCCTCTTCGGTTAAAAATTAATTGTTATTGAGATGTGTTAGTGTGTAAAAATTGTTTACTTCATTTAAATTCTTTATCAACCTATTTCTCTCTTGTTCATGTCTAAATAGTTATTTTTTTGTTGAGTTCCTCAGAATATTCTTTTTTCTATTACTCTCTTTGTTCTTAATCAAAGCTATTGTCTATTTAAAATGTATAAATTCTAAAGTATTCAAGTTTACAGTTCCTGTGTCTTTTATTTTCATTGTTTTTTCACCAGTCTGTAAATTTCCTGCCCATCTCGGGAGAGCGCCTGCTGTTCTGTTAAATAATGTCAGCTTAGAAACTGGTGTTTCTTACTCCACTGTTACTTGTCTGGAAAGCAGCAAAAACAGTGCTGCAGGTGTAAGCTGGCACCCTGCCCTCTCCAGTCCCAATAGCTTCATAAATCTTGACCCTGCCATAGCCCCACAATTACATTTCACGACACAAAGCCAAGCAGTGTTATTCACCCAGTGCCCTAATTTACATTTCCCAAGATAAAAGAACATACAGATAGTGTTTCAGACCTCTCTTTGCTTTTACATTTGTCTAAAGGTTACTTTCAGGTCAAGTACAAGAAACCTGGCAAATGGGATGGTAGTGATCAAACTTTAAAATGAATTAAAACTAAATAAAGATTAAGGAAAATGCAAGACTTAAGCTCTCATTGTTCTTGTGCCAGCTGAAATGATAGGCCAGTGTATATTCTATATCAGAAATGAGCAGCTGCTATTCCTTTTGAATAACCAGAAAATAACTATTATGTTCCTTTTGCCATGTTTGACGAGACAAATTTTCCCTGCATGTAAGTTCTTGGTATGAGTTTTGTGCTTAGAACACCTTAAATAAAGACTTAACAAATGCTCTCAGAAAAGTATGCTGCCTTGTGCCTCCAGATATTATAACAAGACTAACCTAACTAGACATCTGCAGTACATATTTGTTCTTCTGCACTGTTGCTCCAGCCATCTTTGTAACCAAAGGAGGAAGTAAGTACAAAAAAGCCATGACTCTCATCTAACTTAGATGTTTATTTAGGATGAGATGAGTTGTGCCCATGTTTGTTCCTCTGCTGTCCACAGTAGAGGAAGTCTAAGCAATTACTATAGACGGAGATGTCTAGTGTCAGGTGACCTGAACTCCACCCTGTTCTACTTAGGCCAAATGTGATAGGGTTTCCAATGAGAAAGTTAAGTTCTGTAAGAAAGACCTTAGAAGTATTAAAAACACACTGATTTTCACTTAGAAGAGTTTATGCTTGTTGTCGTGTTGTATATTATAAATAGTATTTCACAGGTTTGTGATACCACAGTATTCGGGGGCCTACACATGAGCTGAGATTTTTCTCTGCTGAGCCCTTCTTAAAGATGCAAACCACAAATGTGGTCTCTGGCCAGCTTGCCATCTGGTCTACACAGGAGATTCAGAGCAAAAAACAAGGAACTGACAGTTAAAAATAGCAGCTCATGGATTGTATGCACCAATGGGCCAAGTGTTGTCTAGCTTCTTTTAGAGGAAGGGTATTTGCAGGAATTGTTTGAAATCATAAAGTAGTTCTGTGGGGTTTACTAGGAACTTCTCCTAAGCATAAAGAGAATCCTGGGTGTAAGCATGCTTCTTTGAAAATATGAAGGAAGTAATCGAGTGCTGGAGACGGGTTCAACCTCTTGAAGCTGAATGAAAGGTAGTAGTTAAATAGTGCAAGGAAAAGCAGTGAACAGTTGCAAAAAGTAACTTACATGATGGTAGAGGAGAGAGAAGCTATGCTGCAAAGTGAAGCATTGCTTGTCTCACTCAGTGAGCCAGGGAAATGATCTTTGCAAGCAGCATTTTGAACACACGAATTAATAGAGGTTCCTTTTGTCAATTCCAAACGAAAGATAAGTTCTAATAGTGAAGGCTTTAGATGATGGCCTAGACAAATATTTTAGTTGTGTGAAGGTGTGGAAGGGTACATTTGGAGGTGCTCTGCAGCAGGAGTCTTAAAAACCTTAGGCATATTCTTGACATTTAAAAACAAGGGACAATCCAAGTTAAATATGACATCTTTGTGATATGAATACATATGATACCATTGTACGCGGTAATTGAGTAAGAAAGTAATAGAAACACCTCAGGAAGAAGATGTAACCGTTTTGACCTTAATATCTTCAGGAGGTCAAAGAGACATGCTGAGAGTTTAGTTTGGAAGACAGTCTGGAATAAAAGCATAAATTTGTGACTCTGAAGCTTAAAGACAGTAGATGAACTTCCAAATAATATGGTGGGTGTGAGGGTCAGAAAGATAGAAGAGCGGTGCTTTGAGGAACCCCACAATGAAATTAGGATGAGGCATTAGAAGAACCCTTGAAAGACTAATACTGAAGGATGGGAGGGAGAACTCAAAAGAAAAGGGCATGTCTGAAACCCATTCGTGACCTCTCTATGCCAGAAATAAAAATAGAAAGATCAAAAATAAACAAATCGGATATATTTTGAAAATATCCCACACCATAAGATTTCTGATTGAGCTCAGTGTCTTCCATAGATGTAAACAAGATCTTGGGGCCTGAAATTCTACAAGTCTGTTGTCTGTTACATGAGAGATTGTGTTTATTGATCCTTAATCCAAGTCTTTTCAGGCCCTGTGTGCCATATCAGCATGTAGGAGAGTGGATTATTGCTTAGTCTGACTGTCATTTCAACCAGTGAAGTATTTTGGATTGAACTGAAGGCTTTTCCTATTCTTCAACAGTTGTTGGTCTATCTGATGACGATTGGGTTTGAAATGCACCCCATCTCGGACTGGAGGGAATGTGGACAGGACAAGAGGCATCCAGAGTTGAAAACAGATAAATATCTATTTGCGTGAGTATCCTCAAGTGTTTGGAATGCAGAGAATACCATGAGAAACAAATAAAGCCATTACATTCATTGTTAACAGAATTAGGCATCACAGATGTTTCTGTAATGCACAGATTGCTGCCATCTCAAAGCTTTTCAGCTGTCCTTGCAATTTTAGGAGTAAAATATTCTATTAAAAGAACAAGTGAAAATAAATGAAACATATCATTACTTTTACAATGGACAAATTGTCAATTTGTCAAACCACAGAGACAGGAACTCTAAGTTATAATTATCTTTCCCATTTAAGAATGTGTTTAGAAAAATAATTAGAAAAATACAAGCCATTCCCCTCTCTCAATGCCTTCCTGAAGCTTCCTTCACAGACCCGTTTTGCTACATTTTTTTTGTGAATTTTTTTTTTTATCTTCCCATGCTTTATCATGGGCATCATTTGTAGTTGAAAAAGAATGTTTAGGGGGTTTTAATTCTCTTGAAAATTGAGGACATACTACGCTTGCTTACAAATTCCGTGCAGCTTGGATGTGACAGACTTTTACAGCTGCATTCATTTTTATCAACCTATCAAAACCCTTTAGTGATATCTTTCAGCAAAGCTGTGAATTATTTATCCCTTTGGATTTGGATGTTTTTACAGATGTCAATGTAGCTGCAGTGTACGATGAAGCCAATCATTTAGCTGCCCCCTCTATTATGTGAAATAATAGTGAATCTTTTGTGTGGACACTATTGATACAGAAGTGAATGAGCCATGAAATCAAGGTGTGAATTGCTGTAGGACTGTCTGCCTCCCTTCCTCCCTTCTCTTTTTAGAAATTTTCTTGAAACTGGATTCTTGGTAAAAAAAAATTTGTAACACTTACTTACACAATTTCACAACTTGTTTCTCAGTATTTTATTACTCCTTAGTTATAAGAGGTTGAGTTTATGTCTACCTTAGACATTATAGAAGTCAACCTTGATACAAACTGAAGTGTGATAAATGACACTTCTAAACTTGTATGACACATGCTCTCACTCTCTATCATTTTGAATTGTTTAACAAAAGGAATAAGCAAGTTTAGTAACTTAAAATTCAATTTTGAAATAACTGCCTTTGAAGGAAACTAAAAAAAAAAAAAAAAAAAAAAAAGAGAAATTTGCTTCTATTTTTCCCTTAGAAGTATTGTAGCTTGTTTTTCTTTTAGTGACAAATAAGTATTAGGTTTCCATCACTAGGCTGTGGTTTTGCATGGAGTGGGCAGGGGAGAGGAGTCAGCTATAATGGATCAAGTACTTTCTAAAACAAAGAAAGAAAAAGTGTGTAGTGACAAGAAACTCCAGAGTAGTGCTGGATAGGAAACTTCTGGTAAATATTTTTTTCCTCTTCCAAGACCTTAGTGCAAACATAGAGCTAATTTTTCAGAATAGCCTGCTGATGTCAGCATATAATGATCCCTTGAATTTTTTTTACTAAACTAGTCAATACTTCCATTTTCATGGACCCTGGTCACTGTTTGATATTAGAAAAACTGACCTGGCTATCACTGGTTTAGGTTTTGGGGGGTTTAATGTGCATTTTAGAGTTGTCCCCCACTACTTCCACTGCAGTATGAAAAGCATTGCAAAATCAGTATTTGAGCTAGAAAAATCCTGACTCTCAAGGTGTGTGACCATAATAATCCTGAGCCAACCCTAGTTCTGGGTCTATCTGCTGAGTTGTGCAGTGTAGCTTGCCACAGGATGGGTGACAAATATGGTCACCTGCCTCAGGTCAGAGTGATCTGCTCAGGTTTCCCCAGTCTGACATCAGCATGATTGTATAGGGTTCACTGTTAACATTTTCTTTTGTCATGAAATGGGTTTTAGTTCTGCTTTTTCTTTCTCTCTTTATAAATATCTTTTAGCCAGCAGTTCTGCAACAAATCACATGCTGGGGGGCAGCAAAAGGAGCAGTACCATTTTCGTTTGAAGAAAACTGTCTTTTTGATTGTCTGATAGTAATTTAGTCTTTCTGGGTGTCTGTTGAAGGAAGGAACTGTTGCTCTTGAACTCTACTTTCAGAAAACGACTGGTGTAATATATGCCAGAAGCAACAGTATCCGTAACTCATTAAAAAGGTCAGTGTTTTAACCCTCAGCTTAGCATATATGTCACTTTTAGGTCAGTTGTGCCAAACCAAAGGAATACAGTTTCTAGTTGGCCCACTTTTTGTTGATATGCTCTTCTGTTGCTGGGATTATTGGAAAGCACCTTTCTGACCTTACTGGACAAATCACTTTTCTATGTCCTTTTCCAGTTCTATCTGTATCTGTGAACACTCTACCAAATCTGCTTACAAATAACCCTCCTGTGCTGCTGTGTTCAAGTTAAGGTGGAGGTGGTGGTTGGGCCATTACAGCACTTGGGCATGAAGTGCCACAAAAGATTTTGTACAAGCCATAAGAATCACTGTCACACAAAGAGAAGAAAACTTGCAATGTCCCAGATTATCCACCTCACTTTCTTAAAAATTCTTCCTCTCCTTCTCTGGGATTTCACTGGCAGACATGTATCAAATAAGAAGTCTCACAATGTCAGTTGATAAGCATTTCTTCTGGTGGCTGTCATTTGTCCTGAGACAGCTCCACATCCCTGCATTGGTATGTGTGGGTCACTTGATGATCTGGATTGGATATCTGATCTGAGTAAAAATAACTTTGCAAAAAGTCACCTAGACCACTTCTCCAGTCTGGCCTGCAATGTGACCCCACTGCATTCTGTACGAATGACTGCTTTGTCTGAAAGAATTATTAATTAAATTATATGCTCAACATTATTTTGTGTTGACACTTACAGGACCCCATTTTGGGACAGAACTTAATGTACCAGGAACTGGATTAATGTACGTGGAACCCTTTTGTTTACCACTTAGCTAGTGGGTCATTCCCCTTCTACCCCTCTAGCCCTGTTCTTTGGCCAAAAGCTACATGTCGAAAGACACAAGTGCCTCAAACTATAATGAACAATAGCTGGATGAATGTATTAAGGTCTCCACTGTTTTTATTATCTTACAGAATTTGCAGTGCTTTGTATCACTGGAAAGATCCAGGGTAATATCTAAACATTATTTATTTTGCTTTGTAGACCTCATCTGTTCTTTCTTTACTTACTGTAAGATATGACTAATCTAAAACCAACCAACAAATAAATCTGTTGTATGTATTTATTTGGCCCATTTTTTCCAAGCTAGCAACACTGCTTTTGCTTGTAGGTCCTTTGGAGTAAATGAGAAAGTTACTATTGATTTACTAGGAGCTAGGCTTTCAGTCATTCCCCAAATGCAGAGAACTGCCAGAAAGATTTACAGATTTGCCACCAACTCCCTTGAGTATAGAGCTGATTCAATTAGAGAAATCTATGTGTGATTCAACACTTCTCTGTTTAGCCTCAACAGCACTTCTGCTCAGAGCAGGAAGAATTATACAGATTTCATCACCACTTGCAAGAAGAGCATAGATAATTCCTACCTAATGGCATTATGACGAAAAATTGCCCCTGTGTGTTTGATCTCAGTATTTTCTATGGGCTCTTCCAGTTTTTCCACTTTAATAGTTCCCACTTAGAAGATAAGTTCTTTCTTTATCACATAAACTTTTTTTATAAGTCTAGTCATATCTTTTTCTTTAAACTCTTCTAAAAGTATTCAATTTCTTACTAAGCTTTCATTACAAAAAAAAAAAAAAGTCCTTTTTAATCTTCCTGCCTATCTGGAATCCTTAAATGCTTTTCTTAAAACAAAACTCGTTTAAGTATAGTAAATATATCCATAAACTCTAAAGCATTTGACCTATTGAGGTAAAACGGTGTTCGAAAAAATCTTCAAATATACCAAACAAGAAAAACATATGTAACAAAAAAAAATCCCATAAACCTTTAAACTGTAGGCTTTCTTCTGCAAATTACTGTCTTGAACATGAAAGAGGAGATCAGACTGTATGTATGTGTAACTAATACGACATTAATTCCCCAAAATATTACTGAAGACTTATCTCTTCATACAGAAAGTAAGTACAGTTAAATGGATGTGTTCTTGGAAAGGCTAGTCCATGTGCATAAATAATATTTCAGTTTTAAGTATAAACCACGTAGTAAACACATAGATTGTGGTGATTTTAAATACTGCATTTCCTATACATTTGTCATGAGAAAATAGGTATTAGAATTTCTTTTTCTATGTGAAATGATATACAACCCTAAGGAAAAGATGGCATATTACTCTACAAGCAACTAAGACTTTTCTAAAGTCATTAATAGTTACCCCATGCATTTACTCAGACATGACCATGTAGCATCCTTCAACACCTCTTACAAACAAGAAGATAAAAAAGTGGATAGTTTTAATTGGAGGTTTTTTCTGTGATTAATTGCATTACAAACAAACAGTTTTTAATTTCAGCTCTTTGGCCAACAGAAGCAACAGGGTTTTCTCTGGCTGTGGTAGATGAAGACTTTTCCCTTGTAGCTGACTGTAGATTTTGCAGTTCTAATCAAACAACAGCAAAGTTTTCTTCCCAGTTTATAGCATCCTGCCATGCTCAGATCATCCAGGGCTGCTTGAAATTCCACTCCACTAGGTCTCCTGAGACAGGTCTCTGGTGCCAGGATGCTGCTGTTGGGTTTGGACTTCGCTGAAAATGGAGTGGTGGAGCTCTGCAGCCCTTCTGCAAAATGTGCCAGACACAGCCCATCAATCAGTTAATCACTGCCAGGACCAACCACGCTCATGAGACAGGGAGAGGCTTGTGCTAAGCTGCACTTATGAAGTACAGGAGCTGGGAAGGGAAGGGTGTACAAAAATAAATGTGCTTCAGGTAGAAGGAACAGTAATATAGGGTGCTTCTAGCTAATGACTGAGAAATCAAGCAAACATTACCAAAATGTGCTGAGGATTTAAAATGTTTGAATTTTCCCTCTTATTCTCCTTATGCTGGATACTCACAAAAAGCTTCACACGTGCAGCTTAACAGTTTGTTAGTGTTTTAGATCACACTTAACCCAAATGACAGGAGATAGACAACTTTTTTAAGTAATAGCTGAACAGCATCCAGGCTTTGTGTAATAAGCTCTGAATTTGTACTTGCTGTTCTTCAGAGTCGTGGCTAGACGCTTCCCATGTAACTCTGGAAATACCTGTATTGCTGCATTTAAGCTGGGAAAACCTCCAACAAAAGTATAAATGCTGTGGAATCTGGTAGTTTGGCAGTTTGAACCCAAATCTCTCAAGTTTTACCCGATTGCTCTGACACTGATCTGACTCCTCACACAGGCAACATTGTGAGAACTGCCCTCCCACCATTCTAAAATCATTGACTTTAGCACAGACTTTAGCTCAGATTATCGACAGTGAAGGGATATCTCACCAGAGAGCCTTAACCTCACATTTAAAAAACACAGCCAATGCATTTTGCAGGGAAGAGGGATGAACCAAATACAGGATGAGAGAATGAAAGTCTGAGGACTGGGAATATTAAGCAAAGGAATTAAAATCAGAAAAGCAGAGAGGGAAAGATTTTGTTTTTACAAACAACTCTGCTTCTGTAAAAATGCAATAGGAAAAGCCAACATAGTGAGTTCCTCCAGCTACCTGTACTGTTGCTTATTTTTCAGAACTAGGCAAGAGTATCTAGCCTCAGTGCTAACAACAACAACAACAACAACAACAACAAGTCAATAAATTCATGGAAAGGAGGACGTTTTGTCTTTAATTCACTGGTGTAAGAAGTTTCATTTGGGTTTTTTTACCCTCCTTTTAATGCATGGCTATTTTAGTTATAGCTGAAACCAACCATAAGCTATTTATTAACAGTGCCAAAAGGGGGCTGTGAAACACACATCATTAAAAGAGATTATTTTTTCAGCTACAAATCTGTGGTTTGCAAATGGTAAACAAACTGGGTAAGGATTTGATGGTTATGTGCAAATCCTTGGGGTTACTTGATCATAGTGCTCAATTCCAGATTTGTCACTTTGGAAGAAAAGCATTATAGAAAAACTAACCTGCCTCTAATCAAAAAGCAACTGCTGTATTGCCAGAACTATCACTAAGGATAAGATCCCACAAAGGTAAGGAAGTATATTAGATCATGGTGGTTTGGACAGCTTGTTTTCAGCCAGTATTGTGTTCTTACAAGGAAACACTATGTATTTCATGAAATTTATTTAAAGACCACAAGATGATACTCATTCAGGTGCTGTTGAAAGTATGTTTAAAAACATACAGAAGGTCGTTTAAGGATTGAGAAGTATATAAGAAAATCTTGATACATTTGATACTGGCTTCAAATTAACAGGAACATGGTAGGATCTTTAAGGCTCACTGCACATCAAAACCCTCCAGAACAAATCAAGCAATAAATGCTATTGCTACTAGTCCAGGAAATACACATTTCTAAAACAAATAAGCATTAGTTTGTTTATAGAAGGAAAGCTCTATACTCATTATAGTCAGCAGCATCCAACCATATTTTATGAGATTATGTATTTGATGTGTTTCCATCATGGAGGCAAGATGACATGCCACAGCCCTTCGTCTATGCTGATATTTCCTGGAGGTGACAAATTTGCTTACTGACATGCTTAATCCTCAGTACCAAGATGCACATACAAAGAAGCACTGGACTTGCTGTGCAATTCTGCATTGCCTTTCTGTAATCCTCAGTAAATCCAATATTTTCAGGAGAGAATTCATCTTCTTCTTGGTAGTTTAGTGATTTCCATGCAACATGAACAATGTATATGTAATAGATTCATTTGGATATGTGCAGTGCTATGACAAGAGAAGTGTCTGAGATGTACGAGAGATGGTGGTTAACACCAGTCTATCGCCATTTCTCAAAATGACAGGTCTTGAGAGTGGCAATATTGCCTGGGTAGCTGAAGCACATTGAGCATTTTGGTATGACTTTCACTAATCTGAAATAATAGCCTTATGGCAATTTTTACTGAACTCTTTTAAGTATTTTGGCTTTTTAAGCATGGCAAGTACAACATAGTATTCTCTGACACTGGGTCCTATTTTAATGATGAATTTAAGTGGTTTAATTAAACTGAGGTAGGAATTTAGATATACAATTATTACTCTCTTTAATCTTCAAAAATTGGTTTGAAATGGTGTTGTAGTGCCCATAGAAACAGCCTCAAGATTTAGACCCTAACCCACATTTAAAAGAGTAAGCTATAGATCAGTTATTA
>NW_009926969.1:0-8806 GCF_000696875.1 Nestor notabilis | reverse complement strand
TAGATAATTGTTGTTGGGGGTTGAAGGGGGGGGGGGGGGGGGGGGTTTGTATTTAGTTTTTTGTTTGGTTTTTTTTTTGCAATAACATAATTTTTAAAATACTTTTCTTATTAAACTTTTGTTTTGGAGATCAAAGACGTGATGATAACAAGAAAAAGAGGGGAGAAAAACAAGGTGGCCATGGAACTACCTGAGGTGCTATTGTGGGTGGAGTGGAGCCAGGCATGTATTAAAACAGCTCTCTGCAATTTTAGACACCAGAAAATCATTGTACACCACAGACACATCTGGCACCCCCAGGTCCCTTGGCTGTCTTTGGGCAAGAGCTGGCATATGCCAGCCTTCCCATGGCAGCCTCCAGGGAGAGAAGTCACTGTTTTTTCTCCTTAAGTGTCTGCTCATGCTGTTACATTCCTCCTGCTTCTTTTTTTTTTTAAGCCACAGTACATTTTTTGTTGTCATTGGTGCCCAGGGGATTAAAACAAAGATAAAATAGGAGATACATGATATGTTTGCACATCAACGTTGTAAATATATATATGTGTGTGCATGTGTGTGTATATGTGTGTATAGATATATATTTAATGATTTAAATAAAGCAGTATCTGGTTTCTCCTTATTTGGAGATCAAGGTAGCTGTATTGCAGACATGCACAAGGTTGTCTGTGTAAAAAAATATTGGGTTTACATTGTGGTTGAACACATTTACAGTACCTAAGCCTGAAGGCTGTCAGAGTGTTTTCCTCTTCATCTTGTTAGTGTTTATCTGAATACTGATTTGCATTTAATAAAAAGGATTCCCTTTTTGTCCCAAGGGGAAGGACAGTCAACTGATGGATCACAAGAAATGTCACTAACTACTTAGAATGTTTTGACATCTTGCTGAAGATTGCTTCATTATGAGTGAAATGAAATTGTTCTTCTCCTTGTATAGCTACTAACATTATTTAGAGAAAGCTATTACAATGACAAAGACACTATGAAACATAAGAGCTAGTGAAATGTAGATGTTCTTGAGATGCTTTTCCTAGAAAATGTGTACTTTTTGCATTTTTCTTATGTACAATGTGTGGACTCAAAGATTAAATCTTCAAATCTGCAGTTCAGAGATTGATTTCATAATAAAAATAAAGGCCCCACTGGGTAAGCAAAATGGAATCTATTTAGGCAACTTGCTCAGATCTTCTTTTGTTTTGGTTTTCTTTTGCCATAAAACTGAAAATATTACTCTTCAAATCAGTTTGTAGGGTAAAGCAGAATGGATTGAATCAACCTCATAATTACACTCTTATTGGATAAGACAACTGGGAAATTAATAGTCTATTAAAATTGTAAGATATATAGAAAGACTGCATTTGATTTCTGTCCTTGCCTAAAAAATGACAATATTACATTCAGTTCCAACAAAATTCAACACAAAATTATAGCTAGAAAATATAAATAAAATAATTAACGAATAATTTTTAAAGTGTTAAAGATGTAACCATTCTACAAATTAATGATTGACTGTCTACCATAAGGTCCTAGATAGATAACCAGATATACAGCTAATCTTCTCAAGACAGTTTTCATTCCGTACTCAACAAGTGATATAAAGTTCAATTAATTCTCGTTAATTACTTTCTTTCCTTAAATTAACACACTATTAAATGATGTAACCTACAATGGCATAGTATGTACCAATGCTTTTGCAAAAGCTGGGAAAAGATGTTAGACTGGCTGAAAAACAAGAATTCTGGAAGAATATTTGGGTATGTCTAAGTATACTTCCCTTGAACATGTAAGGGAGCAAAGCAAAATGTTCCTAAAATATTCTTGAAAAGTTATGAGTGCCTTAAACCAGTTCACAATTTGAGGGTTTTCCCAAGCTCATGAATGCCCTAAGCATCAGGTGGTGGGCTATCTTAAGACAGTAGGATTCTGTCCTCCCTCCTCAACCTTGTTTGTTTTGATTGAATTTGCAAAATTCAATTTTTCACAAATTTACAAAAAAAAAAAGTTATCTAAAAACTGACACCCATCTCTAATAAGTATTAATACCCAAACATTTCACATAGTCTGTGAAAAGCTGATTGAAATATGCTACCTAAAAAAAACCATCTAAATAAAAACCAAAACTCCAAGCTTAGATCTTTTACCAGACCTGAAGTCAGCAACCGTGTATTTCCTCACTAATACTGTAACAGATCTTTATTACAGTCTCTAACCACAGTTTTTGGAAGACACGTGGTACTGCAGGAGAACTAATGCATATGTGTCAGCTCCTGATGCCAAACAGTTATTCTTGGCAACAAGTCACTTGCCTGCAAACTGTGATTGAAGCTGCTGTCCAAAGTCAGTGGCCTAAGATCAAATGGAAATTGCTGAAAAGCTAAAGAGCTAAACTGATGGATCCTGACTTTCTGAAGAACTAGTTGTGTGTCCGAATCTTTGAAAATACCATTTTCTACACTTTATGTGGGATTCCTAGCACCTTCCAATGAATGAACTTCAGTTCACAGCTTCTATGGCCTGAGAGAGGAAATCATCTGTCCAAATTGCCACCACTGTAGTTTTTCAGCTTCAGCATTAATTTCAAACTGGTTTCATTTTCCCTAAAGCTTTTGCTGTGTAAGTCTGCAAATGAATCTACATGACAAAAAAATATTATTATTTTATTTTCATTTTTTCAAAGTAAATCTGTTGAGATTTCACTTCCTCTCAAAGCATCCACACAGAAGATATATCACATAGATGTTTCTATGATGGCCACTTTAATATTACCTATTTGCATCACAGCTACAAAACAAGCTTTATTATCATGGTATTTATTGCCTCTCTACCTGAAGAATATCAAGACACTGTGTAAGATTTGACCCAAGACCGGTGCACGTAGGCATAGATATAATTTAATTACGTATCTTGAATGGAAGTGTGAACATGCTTAGGTCAATTACTGACTGGGGGTTGTAAGCTTAAACCACCACTGGGATGGAGTTAATGGTAGCATATCTCAAGTTCCTACTATGCAACAAAAAAGGAAAGAAAGGGGAATCATTGACCAAGCTCAAAACAACAAAGGCCTATTCTTTAAAAAAAAAAATAAATCCCCAAACCTTATGTCAGTGCAAAATCCAGACTCCTCTTATGAAGCTTCACTCAACAGATCTAGAGAGCATACATTCTGGTTTGTTTCTGCAGACTGAAGTATTCAGTAATGTTGTTCTCAGGTACCATCATGGAGCAATGTACTTTTATACCAGTGGCTGTAAAAAGATGTACTCACCACTGTAAACAAGTTATGGAATTTCATTATTGACCCAGGGAGATATTGACCAGGGTTATACATGACTTTGTCCAAAAATTATGTCCCTTGGAGGATATGAACTGTACTGAAGGAGCATCATTCTCACATTCTGTGTCTGAGTGGTGAACCGTGAGCACTGCTCCTTTTGCTGCATTTTAAAAATTCTCCATGAATGGGTAGTTTCCTTAAGAAAATGGAGTTTATGGATGGCAGCAGCACTGCACCTTAAGTGGCAATATACAAAGACATATCTATCACATTCCGGCAAGAGAGTGCTTGACAGTGATGATAATGATCACAGTCTAAAAGCTAGCAGACACAAATACCCCTGTTTTACCCATACAACTTCATGTTAACACTAGAAAATCAATCAGTTGCACATAGAAAACTGTCTGAATATTTGCAGTTTCTTCTAAGTCCCTTCACTAACAGTAGCCTACATGAAAAGATGTTTAGTTTTGTGATCCCAGCTCATCATTGTGTGTTCCTACCATTCTATACATTCCTACTATTTAAGGCCTTGAAAGTGTTGCCCTGCATATTTGCAGTGTAATGAAATAAATAGAAGATTTAGTATTTTTTAGTATTATGACACAAAGCATATTAACATTCTTTACACTCTATTTCTCTCAGTCTTTGTAATTATATAATATTGAATCTATCATTATTTTATGTGAAAACAGTGGCTAGAGATATTTTACCATCCTCATCTTAGTCAGTGTAATATTTTATTGGCAAAACCTACTCATACAAAACATTACTTTCTGAAACTAATGCACACAAAATTACCAATCAAGTATATGAAAGAGGGACAGTGACTTCCCTGGTTTAAAAAGGAGACTAATATATTTTACATTCTTCATGGTTACTGTTCTGTCTCATTCTGAATACATGGCTCTGTTATAGATCCTTAGTGCTCTGAATTTTAAATGAAACCTTAAAAGCTGATGTACTCTACTGGTGGTCTGTTACACTTCTCCACAAAGCCAAGTCAGCTAACCCTGCAAGTGAAAAAGAGGAATCATGAGTGGTGCAGTTAGCTCCACTGACTCCACTCCACATAAACCATAACTCACATAATGCCAAGCCATTAACTATCATATTTGAGAAGTCATGACAGTCCGGTGAAGTTCCTGGTGATTGGAAAAGTGGAAATATAACTCCCAATTTTAAAAAGAGAAAAAGGAAGACCAGGGGAACTGCAGGCCCGTCAGTCTCACGTCAGTGCCCAGCAAGATCATGGAACAGGTCCTCTTGGAAAACATGCTAAAGAACATGGACAGTGAAGGGGTAATTGGTGACAGCGAACATGGCTTCACTAAAGGCAAATTGTGCCTGACAGATCTGGTGGTCTTCTATCATGGGGCCATGGCTTTGGTGGATAAGGGAAGAGCAACTGACATCATCTTCTTGGACTTGTGCAGGGCATTTGACGCTGTCCCGCAACACATCCTTGTCTCTAAACTGGAGAGGGGATTTGACAATCCCATTTGGCAGATAAGGAATTGTCTGGATGGTCATACTCAGAAAGTTGTGGTCAACTGCTCATTATCCAAGTGGAGGCCAGTGATGAGTGGTGTTCCTCAGGGGCTGATATTGGGCCTGATGCTCTTCAACATCTTTGGCAGCAACATGGGTGGTGGGATTGATGCACCCTCAGAAAGTTTGACAAAGGCACTAAGCTATATGGTTCACTAAGCCTATTCCAGGCTGCGCCAAAGTAAGTATGTGTACTATGTATGCAGACCCTACACTAGCAGCTGTGAGGGATAAACTTGGATAAGCTTGGTCTGACAGTGACACAACCTTTTCTCTTCTGTTTGCAGTCAATAAACTCGATGTTCTAAATCTCTCCAAATGCATAGTCTTATCCCTAACCAGAAGAGGTTGAAAAAAGGAGCAGCACCTTTTTCCTGCCTATTGCTTATCAGAAGGATGAAGGATGTGAGCTACTGCAGGAATGGCATAGTATGAAAAATGCATAAAATAAATACAATAGGGAAGACAATTATTATTGAAACATAACACTGGAAGTTAACAATGAGAAAGAGATCAAAGAAAATTAGCATTGTTTATTTAAATTCCACTTTCTCTATATTTAGAGGGAAAAGGAAGAAGTCTGACCAGCTGTTCCAGACTTGGTTTGAAGGAAATAAACTGTTAGACATTCGATTGCAGTGGACAGTATCAGTACAGCTTCTGGAATCTGTGCTAAAATATATCTGGGCATGAACACATGCCAAATCTAATGTGAATATCACAAAACAATGAGTCTTGTTCTCCTCTCAAGTGAGAGTGAGAGATAACTGAAAATCAGTAAGAATATGCAGAAAGGAGAAGGGAATCAGGTCTAGGATGATTTATGATGGACAAATGCCTTCTGCCAGGTCCCACCCTGTCTGTACTATAATGCAAATTCTGCAACAGTTCTTTTCAGTTACGTAGCCTGCTTACAACAATCCTGGTCAATGTTCCCTCTACAAGCAGAAACTGAGGCTGCTAAACGAAACAGGCAGTGACTATTACTGTTTATTATATTCTGCACATGTAGTTAACCTCAGAACTTATGGGCTTTACTCTTTTGAGCACAAATCTCGCTTTGGAGGATAGACTAATATGTAGTTATAAGTTACCATTTTCAAAGAGGTTATCTTCTAACTTTAAGGATGCTTGCAAGAGTGTGTATCCAGGTCAAAGGCAGGAGGCTTCTCAAAAACCATGCACATGCACATTTTTAATTGCTTGGTGTTTCTTAAATAAATGCTTCATAAGATTAAGTTCTGCAGAAAAATGAAGCTGCTATGCTGCCCTTGCTGTGCATCCAGAGGGTTTTTCTGACAGTGTGTCATTTACAGAGTCCTGAATCCTCCTTACTGCACTCAGCAGGCAATAGGAAACTGCTGCATTGATAGCAGTCCTGTTATCTGTTTTAATAAAAACTTAATGTCTTTTCTTTCCCTCTACACTTAGAGAATTTTTAAATAATTTATTTTTCTGAATGCTACTGGTCATCTAGCAAGCATCCAAATCATAGTCCTAATCCTTGGAGAAAGGAATAGAACAACTTTACAGTGGAAGTAAGCCCAGACTAGACAAGTAGGATGTTTCTAAATCTTTGACAGTTTATCACAAGAAAATGTTTGTGGGGCATCCTTGGCATGTATAGATCTGTCAAATGATTCACTATATGTTTGGAAAGTGCTTATCAAAAACAGTGAAACAGATTAAAAAATATATATTGTCAAGATTCTTCTTTTTTCTCTCTTACTTTTTTTTTTTTTTAATTGCATGTAACATTTATTAAGAAGCTACTTTTTGCAGAATGGATTTTTAAACATTCCTGGGGTGAGAGTGCATCAGTCATATCAGGACCTATCATACATTTTTGACATGGCTGGACAGGACATGACTGTGTTGATTGAAATGGTGCACTACCAAAAAAATGCTAAAATGAGCTTCATATATGATCCTTTCCTAAACTGTAATTTTGGTAATGTTAGTCTTTGAGGAGCTGCTTGGAATCAGTTATTCATTTCTGAAGTCTGAAGTGCAATGTGGAGCTTTTCATATGCAGGTAAAGGCAGATTTTTTTTAATTTTTTTTTTTTAGCCCCCATGCTTTTTCAATGTGTGAATGTGTAAAGCAAGGCACAAGTACGTGCTCTATATGTACAATCACTCCCTGGTGTGATTATTTATTCATTCTGATGTAAGTCCTGTTTGGATTTATATTGGTGTAATTTCTCAAGCTCAAGTGTATTTATCTTTGATTTATGCTGGTAAATCCACCATGCTGCGTGTTTACAGTCCATTTGCTGCTAGCAAAATTTGGAGAGTAGTTTCCTTCACTGTATTTTAAAATAGTATGATAGGATGTAGGCTTTCTGAAGTCCAAGGGTAAAGCTGCCACTGAGTGACCAGGTGCAGAAGTTCATCTCATTTCTTAACATGGTTTAGTGGTGGAGTGACATGGTTTAGTGGTGGACTTGGCAGTCTTGGGGTAAAGGTTGAACTTGATGATCTTAAAGGTCTTTTTCAACCAAGCTGATTCTATGATTTACCCAAGCCACAGCTGAAACAACCAAATCTTGTGGCAATGTATAACCAGGGTAAAAAAACTCATTGATGAAATCAGTTATGGACTGATGGGACACCCTTTTTAGGTGAGATTCTTGAAAAACTGGGTATTTTTGAGCAGTGCTTCAGTTTCCCATCTGAACATGCTGCTAGAATTGAGAATATGCAAAGAAACTGGAAACAAATAAACTTAAGGAAACTATTTACTCTTGGGACCTGGGTCTGGAGAGTGTTTTTCCTTTTGTCCAAACTGCTTCATGTGTTCTCTTTCTTCATATTGCGGACTTCTAGGCAGCAATGAAGTTCTGCTGCAGCCCGTGACCAGCATCTGCCTAATGTCTGGTTTTGGAGTCAGAGATGCAACACATTGAAAGGTCATTCTAGGCCATTCCTAGTGCTGAATTTTGCTTTCTAGTGTGTTTCCTAGAGCTTTGCTGTATTCAGTGCCTCTCACTTGGAATTTTGTCTTCCTAATGAATGGCATCACTACAGATCACAATTCTTATTATATTACCAACATCCAGTTTTTTCACTGATTTACTATGATTAAAATTTACTGTACATTGAAAATACCATAGAGCATCATAGTTCTGGCAGTATTTTATTTCTAAACATTTAAAAAAATGGAGTATTATGGCTATTTTAAAATTGCAGTAATATATGTATATTTTAAAAGCTATCAGATTTCATTGCAGGGCAGAGAAACTGATTCCTTGTTCCCATGATTGGACCATTTTTTAATGAAAGAAGTTGCTTTGTTTTTGCTGCAAAACCTTTGGCATTTCAGGTTATATTACTGGCTGAACAAGCTGAATGATTCTGTCACTTTTATAACATGCACATTCAATAAAAGAGCCTCATCAGAAGTTTGTGGTAGCTTCTTCTCTGTCACAATGAAACCATGTCACTTTATCAGTCAGACACTAGTAGGATTGCAATCAAGTAAACATCTGTCAATAGCAATTAAACAGATCTCAATACATTTATTAAAATGTTTGCACTCTTTTGTCCAACATTTAACAGAAAATACATAAACTAAAACCAGTCTTTGTATCTTTTAAGGAGTGCTTGTTTTGCTTAAGCACTCCTTTGCTTCATATTATATCATCAGCAATTTGTTGTAGCAAGCATGTACACTACAGCAAGAAAGAAGTTTACTTACCCAATTGCTGGAAGCACTGGAAGCACACTCAAAAGAGACCAATAAGAAAATGCTTGTATTCTATTGGAATCCACTCATTTGCATGAGTTACCAGAACCAGATTCCGTTCCAGGAGTCAGAGTGAAAAGTCCTAATTTTCCCCAGCCCTAAAAAAGCAAAAAAAACCCCACCAAAAAAACCCCACAAACAAACAACAACAAAAAAAAAGAACCAAGAAAAAACCCTACCCAACATGAGATAGAATAATTAATTTTCATATAAATATATTTATATGAAAAAAAT
>NW_009926968.1:8849-33463 GCF_000696875.1 Nestor notabilis | reverse complement strand
AAGCTGTGTGTGTCCGCAGGCTCCGGAACGCCCGGCTGTGCAGGGAGCTCGCACAGCAGAGGGCCGGCACGCACGGCCAGGCTTTCCAGACCGAGTCTGCGACCGCGCTCGGCAGCTGGGCGCGCCGCCTGAAGGCTTCCGAGAGGTGGGAGGGAAAGGGCTCTCGCAACAACTCTGGTACATGCTCTGCTGCAGGAAAACACTGGGGTTTTTCCTTTCCTCGTGCTAAAAACTGTTTCCAGCCGGTGCATTTCTTATGAAGAACCTACCTGCGTTAGCAAGAGTTTTAGTGTCCTGAGTTTGCCCAGCTTAAAACTGCCAGTACCAGATCGTTGGCTGGGGTTAGGGCACTATTTAGAAACTTGGTTTATTTGGTGTTTAAAATAATACACATATTTGTGTTCAACTGTCTTGCTGTCCTCTGAGTAGTACAGCTTGATTTAAGTGATTATCATGTACAATTTACGTACAGCTTATATTTAACTGAGTTGAATATAAAGTCACATAAGTCAACATGAAGTCCTACTTTTCAAGGTCTTACTAGCCTTTGACACCATTTGACTCCTTCTTCCTGAAACAGTAAGTTTTAAAATTTACAGTTAGGGACAAGTATTCATTCCTCAGTCAAGTCTGCAAAGTGCTTTTAGCTACTACAGTAGACCTTTTGTACAGGAGTTTAAATGTCTACTGACAAAACAGAGATGCAGTACAACCTCTGGTCCCAGCATACTCTGATTTAAGTTCAGAGGAAAGCTGAATCCAAACCTGTCATCCCCATCAAACCAGAACCTGAAGATTTCTCCTGGCATTTCCCAGAACAGATGTATCACCCACTGTTAGGGCTAAGCTGTTTTCATTTTCCAGCAGCTCTTGGGAATGCCAGAAAGACAGAATCAGAGAGCTCTTAGGCATGTAAGTAGCAGCAAGAAATCATCAAACAAACTGGTTTTGTATGTCAATTGTAAGACTTTATTTCAGGTATTTTCTTAAGTAATTTAAGACATCCTGTCTTGTTACGTGTACACACACACACACACACACACACACACCCATGCACTGGGCTAATTCATTTGCTGGTATGCTTGTGTAGATTTAATTTGGAAGTATTTGCCAAAGGCTAAAAACAGTCCTGTAGTTACGGAGAGATCAAAAACCTGTTCACCATTTTCATTATTTTCACCGTTAATTTCATCAGCAAACACAAAGACTATGAAATAAGAGTTTCCGTGGGTTGGGGTTGCTGCTCAGTAGAAAATTTTCAGCACTCTTGGTACATCTTTTTCATCTTGTGGTGGTTTCCTCTGGCTGCCAGGCTGCAGGAATTTCTTTATTGTGGGGATGTTGCTTATTCTTGCTTTAAAACTCTATAAAACAAAATAAAAACAGCACTATGCTTAAGAACAATGGTAACTGTCAGATACTAAGATGTTATCCATGCCATAAAAGTAATATGGGTTGATCCTACAGAAGAATCTATATGCTTAGTCCTATTATTTATTTGTGGCTATAGTGGCAGAAAGCAGCAATAACCACCAGTATTTGAGGTCTGGTAAAAGTACTGAGGATATTTGATTTTGTCTGTCACTTCTTCACTCACCCACCCACTCTCCTGTATTTCTCAGCCAGTTTAAATCAGTGGTCCTGCCTTGATTCATTGTCTGTTAAAACTGTCCAGTTACCTGCAAGAGAGGAAACTTGGCAAGGATATCAGGCTTGCACTCTTCTGCCATTAAAAGGGTTTCAAGTAACTGCACATCTGCCCTGGTAAGATGATTTCCCACAAGAAAATCCTGTCCATGGTCTTTCAAAACCTAAAAACAGAGAACCAGAAGCAGATGTGATTTTTTTTTCCCTTTGTGTGACTTACTGTATCGCCAGAGCACGGTCATACACTGCACGGAGTACCCCTCTTGCCTTCACTTCTGTAGCTTCCATAGTCAGGGCTGCTGTGTTGAAGGCTTTATGGGATATAACCATATAACCATTACTGCGAATGCCTGTACAAGATTTACAAGAGGCTTAAGTTCAGCCCAGGGCATAAAGTACCTTGGGCTCTTTCAAATTATGGGCAGATGCCTTCTCACCTGTTTCCTCTTTAACTTGAGGAATTTGGGAGCTCTCTCTCTGTAACCTGTGCCTCATGGTCTTGATACCCAGCTAATCCATCCTCCCTTTTGTTACAGGAGTTATAATGCTTTTACATAGCATGAGTGGTAGAGAGGGTTCTGCAATTCAGGAGGAAACTTTATATAAAAGCTGATGCTATAGTGTCTTTTGTCTGAAACAACACACAGACTGAAACATGGACATTGTGGGAGCTTGGTGTGCCCTGGGTTTTTGCACCTTTGCATTTCTCTCCCAGATTTGTAGTGCCTGATATCCCCTCTGAAGCATCCTATCTCTATCTCCATCCCCATCCCAGTCCCACCAAAACCATAGCGTTTATATTTAAGTGGTAACTTTTCTTCTCTCTTTTCCTCAGTAAAAAATTGTTTGTGTAGGTCCAGGATAGAGTTTCAGGAACACAGTATTAATTAAGCTACTACATCTTTGCCACATACCTTCTCATAGACTGGGAAGTATCTGTTTGTGGCCTTGTCCACAAGATTAGCAAAATGTTGTTGCTTTTTATCCTCTGGTTGGAAAGGATGTGCCATCAGTAACTCATACAGATCTAGTATTGCTTCCACATACATATCGATTCTGAAAGGAAGAGATCCATTTGGTCAAGTCAAACACAGTAGGTTGAAACAGCACAATAGCTACTGCCATAACCGCACTGAGATGTTGGGAACTCTTTACGTCTTCTATCCAGTATTCCTAGCTTGGAGCAGTTATCTCCAGAGCGCAGTAGCTTCAGGACGGGGAGAGCATGGGTGAAAGGAAAATGCAAAGTGCCTACAAAAATCTAGAAGACTGTACCCCTTCATTTTTTCACTAGGGGCGATACTTCTCTGTATTAACGTTGTACTAAGGATGGTGTCATCCAAATGTGTTAAAAATCCAGTCAAACATGGTGGTAAGTTAAACAGCAGGTCCATACAAATCCTAACAAGCATCTTAACGTGTTCACTAGTGCTAATTAACTCGAAGAATATAAAAGTAATTCAGCTCAATCTATGTGGCCTAAGAGCCGTGTGCTTTAATAATCAGTTAGTAATTCTAACTCTAATTCCTGGTTATTAGACAAGGTCGGGTTTTTTGCCATTGAAGACATTTTCCTGAATTTGATGTGGTGAAAATACCTGCTGCTGCCAACTGTGGGAGAAAATGAAAACCTGCATCATAAGACAGTCTGCCCCCTGCGTTCCTGACTGCTTTCTTCTGTTAGCTCTATTGATCTCTAATCTTCATGAACTCCCTTGCACTGTGCTGCCTAGCTAATCTAGCTGGTTATTACTCTTGTAATACAACTGTACATGCAGTCACAGTTAAAGCATGCTACATGAAAAGCTGCTGTATCACCCTGAATCTAAGTATGACCTGGGATATTCTTGTATTAACACAAAGAAGTAGTATGAACTGTAGCCTAACAGAAAAATATGGTACTGTTACAGTACAGGGCTCTCTCCTTCAGGTCTTTCCCGCAGAGGTTGTACTTCGCTGATATGTAGTTGGCAATGGCTCTTGTCTGCACCATCTTCATTCCATCAATCTCCACCATTGGCACTTGCTGAAACAGCAGGGATCCATCTAGGGAAAAGGGGACAAGACAAGGAGACATTCAAGTATTTGAATGAGAACCATTAATGTGTGTTTGGCAAAGGAGACACACGTATTACTTTTTATTTAGAATCATAGAATCATTTAGGTTGGAAAAGACCCGTAAGATCATCAAGTCCAACTGTTAACTTAGTACTGCCACATCCACTACTAAACCACATCTCTGAGCACCATGTCCTTTAAATACCTCCAGGGATGGAGACTCAACCACTTCCCTGGGCAGCCTGTCCCAGTGCTTGACAACCCTTTCCATGGCAGTCTTTCTCTTTCTCACAACAAGGTATGGAAAACGCTTACCATGAAACCAAGAAACATTTTTTAGTGACATGTTAATAACTTAATATTATGGTAATCCGCTTCTTGACGTTTCTTCAAATCAGGGGAAGCACCCAAATGCAGAACTTTTAGCAGGCATACACTGAAAAAAGAGCAGTCCAGTACTGCATGGCCCTAAGATGATTTTCATGGAGGTTATACAGCTGAGGACTGAAGCATTTGACCTAGCTAACCAGTTTTTGCCATGCAGCATTCTGGAAATCTGGACTACTTTAGGGCTTGTCAACATACAATGTGAATGTAAGTGCATACAACACCTTTGTGACTGCTATATTGGCTTATTTACAATAGTATACATCTTTACAGGCATGAAGCAGGGAATATTGGGTGGGTTTCATGAGATTCCTTCAAGAACCAAATATCACTTGGTGTGGGACTCTAGCCATGTAAATCCCTTACTAGTCTGAAGTCTTAGTCTAGCAGGGAAGAAATCAAAACACCTCCAGTAACTGATCAGAGAAGCAAGTCAGAGTATTTGCTCTGTGGAATAATATTTCTTGACTGAACCCTGGCATGGGTTGTCCAGAGAGGCTGTGGAGTCTCCTTCCTTGGAGACACCCAACTAGACACTGTCCTGGGCAACTTCTGGCTCTAGGTGGCCTTACTTGAATGAGGGAAGGTGAAGCAGATGATCTTGAGAGGTCCCTTCTGACCTCAGCTTAGCCCTTCTGTGGTTTCAGTGAGGTCTGAAGCAACTGGGCAGGTGATAACATCTGCAGGGTGCATCTGTGATACTCATGTACGATCCAGTCTTGGTTTTTTTAAGAGACATAAGACTTCCTTGGTGTTCTATTATCTGTATATAGTATTACCTACTTATTAAAAAGTGAAGAAAACTTACCCTTCCGTAACTTTATCAGATCATCCTTTGTTTCCAGAAAACATTCTTCAAACTGCAAGAAATACAGAAAAAATATTATGTTATTGCTGCATATTTTAGCTTCTGCTTTACCTGAGACAAAAAGCTGTGTTTTGGGGAACTTAATTTAAAAAAAAAAATCAGATTTGGAAGCGATATCTTTAAAAATTTATTTTGCCTTTGTCACATCCTCTTCCCTCACAGATGTGATTCATATTTTGTGCAGGTAAGATTTTGGCTAAAGCTGAGGTGACTGAAAGGCACAAAACCCGGTCTACTGAGCAAACAGTGGCTGTTCCACTTCTGATGTCAATGCTGGGAGAAAGGAGGGTAGGTAAATGCATGCTGAAGCAGCACAGCTGTGGTATGGTTCCATTGCCACAGGCTGGCAAAAGGAGAGGCAAAGAGGAGAGATTGAGTGCCCCGTGTAGCTTTCTGGCATATTGCCCATTACTGTGACAAAATCTCACAGCTCTTAAAACACAGAGATCCTCACACTTCTACAATTATTTCACAGAATAATTTTTTTACTATTTTGGACATTGGGATTTAACTGAAGGTCTTCAGAATGGAAAGTGCTCAACCCATGTGATCAAAAGGTAGGAAGCCAGGTTCTGCTGCTGTAGTTTTGGTTTTTTGCTTTCACTAGCTCGGGGAGAGGCATTTATGGTGCTACCAGTATGCCTGCCACATGATGCTTGGAACTGAAATGGAAACTTGCACCTCTGCTTAGGGTAAGCTAGTCATTGTTGGCTTGGTCAGCAAAGCACTAAATGCAGAGCTTGAAACTGGTGGCCAGTCACATTTCTTACAAGGAACAGTGAAAATACATATTTGTCACATGCTGTTATTATAAAAACCAGAGGACAAACCTCAACCCCGGCTGCTGCTAGCAGCCACCGTATTGGTTCCATTCGGCCTCGTCCATTGAAGTAGTGCAGCTTGGGCTTCCCAGACATGCTTCTGCGTGCCTGATTTCCTACTGTCTGGAATAGAGAAGTAAGTTCTGCAAAACAAAGATTTAGAATGCTGGGTTTGAGCCTCTAACAAGTTCTCAAGCACTGTTCAAAATTGTCTTGTTTGAAACCAATGATTTATCGTCCAAGACTCTCATCGCATTAGTAGAGGAGGCAAAAGACTATATTGAGGGACTGCATTGTTTTATTTTGTCTTGGAATACCTTTTATATGTGCAGGTTAGTTAAGCAAAACTCTGTACTGAGAGCAATTGGCCCATGTCAGAGTACAAGCAAATCAAAGCCCATTTGCATCCCAAACTGTTCTGCTCTGACCAAAAAAACAGGGCACGTCAGATACACTGCTCTGTTTATTTTCGCGTTGTCTCTGGATAGATGTTACTGTTTAATCAGATATGCAACATAAACTCAGCTATTGCTGTGCTTTCTCCAGCAGCCATTATGCTTTATTATAAAGTAACAGGAAGGACTTTTTTCCCTCCACTGTAAACATTCAATTTCATTTACAACACTCCTCACTCCTCCCATTTCTTTAGGCAAGCATCTGAAGACATAGAATTTAATTTTGTCTAAGATAATATTAGATTTGCCTTTTCCACAGGCAGAGCCAACATGCAATACCTGCTTGGTCAGTTCCAACTCTGCTGGAATTTAAAGCAGTTTCTATACAGGCTGTCATGCCCCCCTGGTCAGAATCAGTGCACGCATATCAGCAACATACATGTAGACAGTGCCTAGCTCGTACTAGCTTCACAGTTATTAACATCAACAATAAAGCTGAAGCATTAACAGCAGCAAAAAGAAAATAGCTAAAACCCCACCATATTCCCCTTGTAAATAATATATTTTCTCTAAAATAGGAAGAAGGTGAGAGGAAGCACTCCACACTTGAGATCTACATTCATTTATCTTAAATCTGTACAGCTAGAAAGCAGTTGATTAGTAATTTAACATAACCAGGCACATAACCATATTAGTAAAGTGCATGCAAGTAATTAATAAAACCCATTCACTGACTTAGTTTCAATTGCACTAATTGGTTACACGTGCGCAAAAAAGCTTACCTTGTACGCAGTATAACCCGCTCTAAATTCTCAGCTGCTTTGCCTTGAGATTATATAGTTCTGTAGCCCCTCCTACAAACGGAATTGCAAGCAGTTCTTTTTGGGAGACTCCTATTTCTTAAACAAATAAAAACAATTAGGTCTGCTTAGTCACTTCTCATCTATAGAAAATAAATTCCTGACTCATGCTGACAGTGTACAAATGTGAAGTTCACGAGAGTCATGGTTATTTGGAACTTCTGTGCCAGCAGAAAACTGTTGCTTCCGATTTTCATTGTTTGGCAACCTGCTACTTAAAAATAATCAGAACAGCTGAAAATCTCTGATGATTTAAAAAGAAATACTGTGATAGCAATAAAAAATTGATTTTAATATTTTATGGTTTGGGGTTTTTTTTTGCTTTTAGTAGATTACTATTTTTCGTAAGTCACATCAACTAATTCAGCTTGAATCCTTCATGAGTTTCCTTCCCTTCCTTAGTGAAGAGGGATTCGGGATATTCCTTCAGGATATTTTCTGCTGTATTTCATTCCTGGACACAGAAGTGTTTTTTCCTGTTTCTGCCAAAAATGTTTCTATGAACTTGACCTGGTGAAAATGTGTACCAGGGACAACGGTAGGAGACAATGAATGAAAAGCAGTGTCAGAAAACAAATTGCCCTCTGCACTCATGACTTAATTTCTTCAGATAACTGTATCAACCTTTGATCTTCATGAACTCCCTTGTACCATGTTGCCTATCTGATCTGGCTTGTTAATACTGTTGTAGGCATCACCTGCAGGCAAGGTCAACATGCTGTGTAAAAATCTGCTGAATTACCCTGAATGTAACTGTGAGCTGGGATATTCTTCTGGTATTACACAGGGAAGTTGTATGAATTGTAGTCTAACAAACAAAAACATTAGTTGTTACAATACAGGGGGTCTCTCCTTCAGGTCCTTCCTGTAGATGTGCTTTGCTGCTCTGTAGCTGAAAATGATCCTCATCCCATCAGTCTCTACCACCAGTGCCTGTTAGACCAATGTATTCCATGCTTGACAATAAAATAGCTTAGTTATTTAGAGCTAGAACTACAGGACAAGGCATGAAAATGGTCCCCAAATGGGACACTCTTTACGCTATACATGAGGGGAGTCAGGCTCCACAGAGGGGGACTCTTCACTCACTGACAGCACATCCTAAAGCCTCCACCTTCTGTTTTAGGCTCTTTCTTATTTCCCTCTATTCCTTTCTTACATTCAGCCTGTGAAAGCCTGCGGTGGGGGGCTCAGTCACCTGCACAGAGGCATCCACACTGCTGTGCATGTTCCGGGGTGTTTGCTGGCCTCTGGCTGCTGCTCTGCAGCATGTCCCTTGGCACATCAACCAGTCCCGCAGAGGTATCACAGAGAGCCCCAGACGTCTGTGCTAAGCACAGCAAAGCCCGCTTGTGGTTTCCCTATAGAGACACAAGCTGCCCAGATTTTGTTTTCTGTTAATATCCAACCAGAAATAATTTGTTCACGTTTTACAACAAAGCAGAACTCTGCATTAAGTAAGTTTTATTTGCTTGCTTGAGAAGTAACTGCTCTCCCTTCTAGGCTTCTGGGAGTGCTGACTTTTGCTGTTAGCACAGGGTTTTTTCAAGAGTAAAAGATCAAACTACACTGCTGGAAATGGTATTTCCAGCATGGCTGGGTGGACATGACTTATGACCCGGAATCTAGATAACATGGGAGATGGAAACTTTCCTTGCACAGGCACGTGCACCAAGGAGTGTCTGGTAGTGTTTCACAAATCTGCTTAGTCATATAATGCAGATAAAAAGAAAATTGCAGAAAGAAAAGGACTTGACATCCACTGTGGCAGAGGACTGCAAGGTAGGAAAACATGAGTTCAAGCATGAAAGTTAATCAGAGTGTAGAGTGCTTGGGAAAACTCATCTCGCCTAACTTCGTAGACACTATGTCCGGTCTAGCTGTCTAGTCTCCTTTAAATAGTTCTAAGCTCAGGTTTAAATTCAGAAGAAATCCCTCACCGTGCACTTGAACTACAGTTGATGTCAAAACTACTCAAAAGGATGCTATCTAAACTGAGGCAGTTGAAAGTTTAGATGAAGGCATCTGGTCTCCTAAGAACATCTAGGTTCAGATTGACCATCCAGGAGTTAAAACTATAAGAAATGACAAAGCTGCCCTCATAACTTAGGAATGAATATTCACCCCAGCTGCTGCTGTTGCCTACCAGCTTGTTTCCATTTAGCCTCTTCCGTTAAAACAATAATGTACAATTTTTAGGGTTTTGGGGTTTTTTTTCCAGACATGATACTGGTTTCTTGACAAAGCACTAGAAAATGTTTTGTGTCGTCAGGCTTTGTGAACTTTCCTCTTTATATAAAACATATCAAAGTTACATTAATCTAGGTTGGAACCGTGTTCAAAATTAGCCAGTATTTAAAATGTACTTGCAAGGGAGCTACGTGCACACATAAACTGTCATGCCTTACTGTATTAACAGGGGGAATAGGGACTGTAGAGAAGGAAGCCTCATCTGCGGCTAATGAGACCTGTTGGGATATACCCCATCCTGCCTTGCATAAATAAAAGCGCAGTGTTCCATATTATTTAAAACACAAGCCCCATTTGTTGTTGTTTTTCCAAACTGGCACTGCCTGTATTCAGCATACTTGTAAAGTGCAGCACACACATTGTGTCCCATGAAACATTTCTCCACACTGAATTATGCCCTCCAAACCCAGCAGAGCAAGTGCTCAATGTAATCATCTTATAGACCTAGATATATATTTACAAAAGATAGCCTTGCAAAGGGAATAGAGAAATTGAAAAGAAACTTCCTTTACTCCAGTGACCCTCATGCTGGTTTCAGGTATGTGAAAGGCATTAGGTGTTTTCCCAACATTTTGAAGAGCAAACAGATCTCAGGGAAGCTGACAGGTGTTCTCAGTGCTACTGAGCATGAACGGGGTTTTTTTTGTTGGTTTTTTTTTTTGGTTTTTTTTAAACAGGATGTATTTTTGCCAGCAGGTCCTTACATGATGGTTTGAATAACAAATGCGAGACCTTGCCTAAGCAAAGCCAGAACAATGTTGTGATGTTCAGTGGAAACTAGTGACCGTCTTTTTTGGCTAACATGAGCAGCTTCTGCCATGTCAATATGAGGCAGACAAAAAGAAGGCTGTGAATGAGGTGTTACCTGTTCACGGTTGGTTTTAGAACTAACTCTCCACATAACAGCATGTTAAGCTTCCAGATTTCCTTCTAGTTCTCTCTAGTCAGCCTCCTTTCTCTCTCT
The DNA here is from genome assembly GCF_000696875.1 of Nestor notabilis. NCBI lineage: Eukaryota > Metazoa > Chordata > Aves > Psittaciformes > Psittacidae > Nestor > Nestor notabilis. The sequence continues at coordinate 23,213 of NW_009926968.1, read as the reverse complement.
CTCCTGCTTAGTTTTTAATCTTAGTTTGCATCCCCTTGGCAAATTTCAAGCTGTCTCATTCACCTGTGATTATTCCTCGTTTTCCCTTCTGTGTTTCCAGCTCCTGGACCATTCTTTGTCCTGGATGAAATTCTCTCCGGACGAAGACGGTCAGTGTACAAGAATAGAAAGTAGCATGCCATTCACAGGCAGGCATTATGAGGACTTCCAGAGCATTTCACACCTAAAAAAAAAAAACCTTTCTTTTTAATTTTTCCTCTTTTTTTTCTCAGCTTTCCATCAGCCAGCACAGAAAGGATCCTAATATAAATTCAAGGATTTCTTAGATCACTTCTAGTAAGGATTTCAGACTCCTCCTCTCTGAAACCAGGGTTAAGAGATTAACTTCCTCTGCAAGTATCCCTCCAAGCCCACTCAAGTAATAACACAATACAAACTAGCATGACTTGACTCTAAGGTCACTCATGGCTTAATGTAAAGGTGCAGTGATCATTTCAACATCTGACCTGCAGGTCCTCACTATCCTAGAGCGAAAGATGCCAGCCACTTAACCCTGCTAAGTGACTTAAGTGACAGGCATCACTTAACTTCATCCAGCAGTTGTGGATGGAGTTAACTCTATCCTCCAGCAGTTGTTGGCAATTTAAGAGTGGAAAACCAGTGGAAGATACAACTTCTGTTTTGAAACCCTAGGTGTGCATGGAAAGGAAGACTTAGACATCAGGTACCAGAACTCTATATTTGTCTGCCTTCTCCCAACAGTGACCTCCAGCCCTTTAGCTCCATGGATCCTGGAATGTGCTCTCTGCCTCTACAGTTTAGGCCAATGTATGTCCTATACCAGTGGGAAATGCAATTTTTTCAGACAGATTTTTGTACCTCTTAAACAGCTAAGCTGCAAATGGGGTATGTTAGCATTTTTCTAGCACCCTTATTTTCAGATTTACTCTTGTTTAGCTTGCCTAAAAGTTTGACAACACCAAGGGACACACCTTTTTTTTTTCTTAATCCTGGTTACAAAAGTAATCAAATTTTACAGGAAAGCCCCACCTTATACACACATGTGAATAACTCACATAAAAATATTTTCTACTTCAATTCTACTCATGCTTAAAGCATAAAGGTACACTTGCATACACAGTTTGCTAGCACTCACTATTTGACTTACGTGTATAAGCACACACCTGCCCTCACATGAACAAAGATAAGTTTCAGTGCTTGCAAGATCATAGCCAAAAAGCTACACAATTGTATCGGACATAATAGTAAAATAGGTTGCATCTGACAAGAAGCAGAGCATATTCAGTTAAAAACCCCACAATTTAGTTACATCCTAACAAATAAACAAATGTTCTTTTGTAGTCTGCTGTGTGGGAGAGCCATGGAGGCGTTCTGGAGAGAGAGCAGTCTCAAAAGGAAGTTCATTTTTCTGTTTTGTCCTTACCAGATTAATTTTTTTAATATTTTTTCCAAATTTCCTTTTTTCTACACTTATGGCAATATTAAGTGTCAGATTTGGTTACTGACATCTGCTAGAACAAAGCTTCCTCCTATGCAAACGCTGCTGTGCCACATCAGGCCCTGTCACAAGGCAGTTATTGTCCATTGTAAATATATAAGCCCTAATATTTTCATTTAAAAAAAAAAAATCAGTGGAAGCCGAAACTTTGTTGTTCTGTCCTACAGCTGTAGAAATAAACCACCTGAGCCTGCAGAACAGATTGTGCATTTCTTCCATGATGCTTCATTCTCAAGAGATAATATATTTGTAACCTGCAAGTGAAATGCTGGTAAGATCATGCACATGGTTTGAAATAATTGATTTATGAAGTAATCAGTTTTGCAGAGAGAGATTAAAAATCCAATTCATCCACAGGCCTTAATTTAAAGATAGTAACACTGACTACATTTTGACCTGTTACAGGTGTGTTAACAAGTGATGTACCAACCCTTTCACAGTAATCCCACTTTCACATTCAAAGCCCATCCTGCTGCTCAGCATGGAGAGGCATGAGCCATATAGATTGCATGTAGACATACATTGCTGTGGTAGCAGCTACTAAGGAGATGGCATCTCTGCCCAGACAGGTATGCAGTGGCTTTCTTCTTGGGACACCACGGAAGCGCCTGGTGATGCAAGGTGTCAGGATTGCACCACAGTAACATAGGGGGTTCACCTGTGTCATTGCCAGCTGTTAACTGGCAATGCCACAGTTAAGGTACTTTGCCTGTAAAATCTAGAAATCTGCTGCAGCTTCTTCCACCAACTGCTGGAGGCCTGCTGCTTTCACTTAGCAGGGAACCAGGAGGGGACAAAGCACCAGCATGGTGGGTGACGCAAGGAGGCTGGTAACACAAAGCTGAGCACCTGAGCGGCCTGGGAAAGGAATCATGGCTCAGAGCACCTGTTGAGGGTGAGGCAGGCCAGCACAGATCCCACATGGTGGCACGCCAGCCAAGTGAGGAACATTCTGCAGAGGAGATCTTTCCAAGACCTCCCGTGACTCCCAGAGGGTTGGGTAGCCACCACCAAATAGGACTGGCAGTCTTGTGGTGCAAGGTGCTGATACCAGCCACAACAGCTGCCACTGCAGAGATCAGTAGAGAAAACTAGGCAACTTTTTCAGGCAGAAATTTAGGCAACATACTCTCCAGAAAGGTGTGCTGCTTATCAGGGGCTCATACCAGGAAAGTCACCAAGAGACTACCAAGCCTCATACAGTCCAGTGACTATTATCTGCTGCTGTTGTTTCCCATGGGCACCAGTGATACTCCTCAGACTGCCCTGGCTGTATCAAGGACTACAGAGCGCTGGGACTGGTGGTAAGGGACTCTGGAGCACAGGTAGTTTTCTCATCAGTTCTCCCTGTAAAAGGGTTTTGAAAGGACCACTCAAATCTGGTAAATCAATAAATAGTTATAGGACTGGTGCCAAAGCCAGGGGGTTGGCTATTTAGGCCGTGGGACTCACTTTGGGAAACCTGGGCTGATGAGATCCGTCTGTCACAGAAGGAGAACATTTTCAGTCAAAGGCTTGCCAAGCTGGTGAAGAGGACTTTAAATTAAAGTTGCCAGGGCAGAGGAACCTCAATCCATCCCACTCTTAACAGTTTGATGCCAGTGCCAGCAAGAGATGCCCAGAGCCTGGAGACGGATTGCAGGTCAGCAAGGAAGCACCTGAAGTACCCGAAGAGCAGCACAAAGGAATTCCAGCCCCTACAGATGGTAAGTCAGCTTTTATTTTTAACCATTGGTTTTAATTACAATGATACCAATTTACTGAGTTTCTGCCTCCCTTTGGTTCCTCCTCCCCATCGATATTTTGCATCTCACTGAAAGTAACAAGGCATTCATTTACTAAAAATCTTCAACACAGTTTCTACATAATGTTCGTCTGGTGGGGGTTTCCTTGGGCTGCCAGGCTGCAGGAACTTCTTAATTGTAGGCATATTGCTCATTCCTCATACAAAAGCCTAAAAAAAGACAGCAAAAAAACAAACAAACAAACAAACAAAACCAAAAACAAACACCAGAGTAAGAGAAAAATTCCAGTTACTCCAGCAGTAAAGAGTGCTCCTTGCACAGAACAAGTGCTTCCCCCTGCTGCCAGAAGAGACCCTAACATTCATTCAGATCTGCTATCTACAGTCTCCTGTCCACAGAAGGACCCAGCTGCTGCAAAAACCCTGTTCTTACCCATGAAGACAGTACTGGAGCAGACAGTGTCTACATCTCTGCTGCCTGGAAGAAGCTAAAGGCAAAAATCCAGGAGTACCAGGATGCTAGTTTTGAAGACACAAATACACCAACTCACAACCTTTTTCTTCTCATTTCTGGTTCTGATGTTGCAAACTACCATCAGGGAAAAATCACAATATATGTTAAATTAATTCCATTTTTACTGGAGGAGGCAGTGAAGGAATCCCTCCATAATTCAAGGCATGGCTTCAACAGAACTGTGCCCGTGCCCAGAGGCTAAAATACCAGATACCTTGCTAGAAGATGGGAGCTAGACGTGAGAATTACCTGATTCTGCAAAACTGCATAAGGGACAAAATCTGACACACGTTAGTGCCTACTTTGTGGCTGAAGTGCCTCATTTTGTCACACTAAATTTAGGCTGTTGAAAAAGTAATTGGGGAAAGAAAAATCAGTTCCAAGTAGAAAAGCTGATTGTGATAGTCTCATGATGAGCTATTTCTTTTGTTAATGGGAATAAAGTCAAAGTCTTTGAGTGCCTTCAACTAACAGTTTGTAAGCCCAAAGCAGCATGACCTCAAGCCTTGTGTCCTCAACCCAAATTTGTATTGCCTACAGTACTTTATTGCCATGATTACGGGCACATGGGAGGACTACTGAACACTACCTGCTTTTTCTCCAGTCGCAGACTACTTAGGTCCACTGTAGCTCAAACTCTTAATGACTCCCGCAGGTCATGCCCCAGGCTTGCCCATGCACTGTGCTATATAGCATTCTGCATGCCTGGAGGCTTCTGCTTTCTGGTCAAGTCTCACAGCAGAGGTGCCTCATTTCTGTTTGGCTTCAGACCTTGTATATAGCACAAAGGCAGAAACTTCATCCTCAGTTGTATTGATTATTGAAAAACAAACAAAAACCCTGTGGCTTAATGCTAAGGCTTGAATTTTTAGTCATACTGTAGAAGGCAGAAGTGAAGTGAGGTTACTGGGATATCAAAATCCTTGTTCTTAATGTCAAGCAAACATATGACAGTGACAGTTCCTCAAAGAGACCACACTTGTCTGATTTACAAAGCATAGAAAGGTGATAATTTCAGGCTTGCCCTCTATCTCCTGAATACACACATGCTCAATAACAAAATTACCTGCAACTGAGGAAACCCTGACAGCACAGCAGGTACTTTCTCCTCCACTGCTAAAATGGCTTCAATTAGCTGAACATCTGCCCAGCTGAATTTGTTGCCCACCAGAAAGTCTTGGCCATGTTGTTTCAAAACCTGTGGAATACAAGAGAATGCGGGCTGCAGATGAGCATGGGACATATGATGCCTGGCAGCTAAGCCTCCCAGCACAGCTGTACTGCTGGACAGCTATTACACCTCAATTTTCAGGGTGGAGATCTCAGCTGGAAGTTGTAAGCCTAAATCACTTCATTATTGTTGGGAAAAATCTGAACTCTTATAGTACACAGTACTACAAACTTTGGTTAATTGGTAATGATAAATCATGATAGGCACTGGGGAACAGAAACTGGGGAATAGAGAACAGGGACAAAACCACATGCTTAAGTATACTAGTAACAGTCATAGAATTAGAAATAGGGATAATGGAGGAAGAGTAACTTGGAGAACTCATAAAATTGTCAGTTAGACATTTCTTTAAAGTTATGTCCAATGCTGATACCAGGAAGCAAACTTAGAAATGCAGGATTACAATAGCTAACCAAAGAAAATCCCTGCCTTTGGGAGTAAGTTACTGTAGTCATGAGAACTTTCAAGATGTTTAGGCTTTAGTATTGTTTTTCATCAAAAGTAAGTGAATGCTACAAAACTGATAACTATTGCCAGATGCCCAAGTCACATGGGGTTGGTTTGTTGTTTTTGAAAGTGGAATGTGCAAAAATCTATGACTGTTGTTTTACTGAAGTACTCCTAACCTCTCTACCTGACCTACTTACAAGGGGTTTTTGCATTCTTCTAATGAAAATCTTCCAACTGAAATTAGAGCATATCTCTCTGCTAGACTTAAACAAATATAAGTGTGGAACTATCCCTTCAAGGAAAAAAGAAGTCATATGTGCTTGCTTTTATTTTACTGAAAACTTTTGCTCTATAGCTGACAACATATTGCTCTGTAGATGTTCAAATACCACAGCCCTGACAACACAAGCCAGCAAATAGAGAAAACATGCTGCTGTATTTCCCCTTCTTTGAGAGAGCCATGAAAGCCAAGGATTTGGAACTGACCTGCATTACAAACATGTTCTTATTTTGGGAAAACTTGTATTTATAAATACAAGTTGTATAGGCAGATCCTCACTCTCACTTACCTTTTCAAAGACTGGGAAGTACCTGTTCGTTGCCCTCTCCTTAATTGAGTCAAGATTTTTCTCCTTTGCCTCAGGTGGAGAGAAAGGAAACATTAAAATCATTTGCATCAGATCTATTATTCCTTCCACGTACATGTCAATCCTATTGGTGAGCGGAAAGAAAGTAGAAAAGAGCACAGAAGTTATTTCATCTGTATTCCAATTAACCAAGACAAATTTTATATCACCACCATAGTGCCAATTTTCATAGCCAAAGCTAAACATGAACTAAAGCTAAATATTTCTTTTTAGAGAAAGAACTAAAATCCTGTTTCTGTCCAGGAGCATTTCAGAAGCAGTGGTTAAAATCTAAGCAAAGGCTGGAGTCCTTGCTTTTTAATGTGGTAGCCATTATCAGGCCTTTCTACTGGATTTGCAGGTTTGAATTTGTTATAGATAATGCAGTTATCAAATAACAGATTGCTCATTAAGTGAAAGGAGGTGCTACTGTACAGGGCTCTCTCCTTTAAGTCTTTCCCATAGAGATTGTATTTCCCTGCTACATAGCTGAGGATAGCTCTGGTCTGCACCATCTTCATCCCATCGATCTCAACCAGGGGCACTTGCTGGAACATCAGGATTCCATCTAGGGTGGAGAGTTGAAGGAAAGCTTGTTAGTTACTCCTAGACTGCTAGCTTTACAGGAGAGTGACAGACCAAGCACATTTGGTTTTGCAGTGTAGATCACTGATGTCTTGCCCTAACTGTAAAACTCCATGCAGAAAACTAACACTGTGGGAAAGCATCACGCTTCTGTAGCTTGGCAACCCTAGTGCAGCTGGGCCCCTTGCTTTACAGCATTGCCAGAGCTTCACTGGCTGATGGGAGCTGGCACTGCCTGTTCCTTGGCATTTCAGGACCCTGCCTCATGCTGGTAAGAAAAGCCTGAGCCAACGCTCTGAAGCCAAGGGATTGGAGGAGAATAAAGATCTGCATTAAAAAAAAAAAAAAAAAAAAAAAAAAAAAAATCAAACTTAAAAAAAACCCCAGTTATTTTGAATGAAAATCAGTTCCCTGTCAGGGACATATACACATGAGCAGAAAGAATGAATGGGGTAGTACACCACAGCAAGACTGAGCTACTGGAATAAAGGAGGAGCTCAGGCTGCTTTAAGTTACAGAGTGAGAGGCAAGGACTGTGACAGCAGTTGCTGGACTCTTCATTGGGGACTCTAGTGGTAGGACAAGGGGTAATGGCTTTAAACTTAAACAAGGGAACTTTAGGTTAGATCTAAGGAAGAAGTTTCTCACAGTGAGGGTGGTGAGGCACTGGAATGGGTTGCCCAAGGAAGTTGTGAATGCTCCAACCCTGGAGGTGTTCAAGGCCAGGTTGGACAGAGCCTTGGGCAACATAGTTTAGTGTGTAGTGTCCCTGCTCATGGCAGGGGGGTTGGAACTAGATGATCTTAAGGTCCTTTCCAACACAAACCATTCTATGATTCTAAGTACAGTCACTCCAGGGATAAAAGTTTAAGAGTTCCCTTAGATTTTTGTTACAGGCCTATCCTCAGTGTCATTCCACAACAATTTAAGCCTATTTTGATATATCTTTTAGTCCCATTTTCTCCTGGTGCTGGTAGGAGCATTTATCCCAGCCTTCAGTGAGGCAGCTCTGAGAGCTAAGCTGACATTCAGTATAGTAAAGTCAGCCTTTTCTAGACCAGTTTTCTGCTGGACTAATTCACTGATTTTGGAGACACTCCCTCCACCATTTACACAGTAAGAGCATCCAAAGAGCAAGCCTGCCCTATTAAAAATCATAGCAAAATGCCAAATCTAGCTGGGCAGCTGCCACCTTGCATTGCTCAAAGTTAATAATTTATCTTAATTGCTCAATCTATCCAGCGCACCCTTCTTTCAGGTACAAAGGTTCATCTTAACAGGTAGAGGTTTGTTTTATTTCACCGCAGAGCTATTAAAACACTTTACTAGTCTAGAATTAATAAACATTATTAACTCATTCCATATTATGAGTTTGCAGTTTAACTTCAAAGAATAGTTCTGTCTGCAGCCTGTTTGTTTCTTGTAAGCATTCAAACAAAGATTGTGTCTTTCCAGATCACACCTCCACAACATAAGGGAAAATATTACTTGGTATCCATGTAGTAGAAACACAGCAGAACGTGAAAACTGGCAGCTCCACAAGGATAGTTTTCAGCAGAAAGATACAAAGTGAAAAATAAAATCTGACTTTCTGGCCCCTGACAAAAAGTGATGCAGCAAATGTGAACGAACTGAATGCATGGTTTGTTTCTTATCTGCAGAAAAGAGGGATTTCTCTCACAGTCAGTGGCGGACCACTTCCCACTTTGCAGTGAGAACCAATTTACATAACCCCTTCATAGAATAGATATGTAGGATTAAAAGCAGTTTGACAGTTGTTTTGCAGACTGGATTGTGCTATTGGAAAGTGGTCTGTGGAGCATACATGAAAAGACAATCATCTAGAATTATTTGTCAACAACCAGCAGAGCTTGTTGACATCCAAGTAATAACTTGGGCAACCTGGGGCTGCACAGATAGAGCCAAACTAGTTAGCTCAGAGCAGCAGGTACAAACGTGACCAGGCTGATGCCATTTAACTGTCTCTGCCTCCAAAACAGCTGTCTGTCTGCAAGCTGCCTGCTAGGGACAGTTCTTGGCCCAGGCTTCATCCTGGACACTCCTGGGGCATTGCTTAAAAGGTCATCAGCCAGCATAGTACAAAGTCACATGCGGACCGTTCTAACAGTGTGGTGTTGTCTAAACAGAGGATAACCCTGGCAAAAAGCATGGTGGTAGGGATAGAAAAAAAAATATATATATATATATAGGGAAAAGTACTGTGGGGTTGCGTTCTGTCCTGCCTTGCATGATCAGCAGCATTCCAGAGGTCCCTTTATCAGGACAGCTAATTTGTCTTCAACCCATCCTATTAACCCTCACTTTTTTCTCTGTGTTCTCACCCTCTTAAACTCTATATACATACAGAAGTCCTTGATCTTCTTTATAGAACTTCCCTATCCTTTTCATCACTATCTAATTTTTCCCTCTGGATACGGATAAGCTTGGATGCTGTATCCAGGATTGTACCATTCTGGATTAATTAGTCCTGTGAAGCAAAATCATCTTTGGGCTTTCAGTGAATAAATATGAGCTATCATACTTCTAAATATGAGCTATCATATTTAGAGCTGTAACTGGTGTCTTTATACTGCACTGCCATCTCATGTTGCCAAATTCCCAGGCAGCTGGATCTACAAATTAAATTCTGATCTTTTTGATACCACTTTTGTTTATTTTTTGTTCATTTTAGTTTTCCTGTCAGAATTTCTTTAAACATGGCTTTCCTTGCTGAGCAAGCAGTGCAATCCTCTTCCATGTCTCCTCGTATGTCTTGGCAAGCTCAGTTTGCTGTGAGGTTTCTCTTCCATGTCTTGGGCAGCAGGTAAACTGCAGGCCACGTACACTAGCGCTCCTCACAATCCTAATTCCTTCCCCATCCTGGCAGCAAGGTCTTCTCCTTCCAGGGTGGCTGCAAAAGGGTTGTTTCACTGCTGGATTTCACCTGGCCAAGTATCAAGGGCAATAGCTGGGGATATGCTCTCTTTTTGGGAACCTCACTCCCATGGTTGACCTGAAGCCTTTGTGACTTGCTGATTTGGTCATGTCAGACTTTCCACAAGTCTCCCCACTGGCTTCCTGCTTTTTAACTGGTGGAAGCTTCATGGCTCAGGCTTATCGTGATTTGAACTGCCACTAGTGTTTTCACACAAAGCCTATAACAAAGGAAAACTGGCTTTCCTGAGGATTTTGGTGCCATAGAATCATAGAATGGTTTGGGTTGGAAAGGACCTTAAGATCATCTAGTTCCAACCCCCCTGCCATGAGCAGGGACACCACACACTAAACTATGTCGCCCAAGGCTCTGTCCAACCTGGCCTTGAACACCACCAGGGTTGGAGCATTCACAACTTCCTTGGGCAACCTATTCCCTTTCTTTCAAAAGCTTATCTCACTGAAGTTCAGAACCAACGTACAGGTACATCTGTACTAGTCAACTCAACAACAGTTAAGGCCAGCTGGCACAGGCTGGCTGCATTTGTTTTATTCAGCTCTCTCTGCCTATAAAGCATTGTGGTCACATCTAAATGATATCTTGAAAACGGCCTTTGGCCTGGGACAACTCCCAAATGATGCCTAGGATTTGCTTCAGGAACTGCTATTTGTCCTGGATCAACAGTGTGCCAGGATCCATGCTAACAGTTCAACAGCACAGATAAATAAGTTGCACTAAACAGGAACGTTTGCTACCCCTGTTTAATGTACTACAAAAAACTGTCACAGAAGCTACAACTTTTAATGATAGGAGTTGTTTGGTACTGAAAAGAACAGGTTACTCAAAACTAGCATTTCAGTATTCTAGGTGTACACCTATAAGTTCACATTGGTTTAAATAAACTAATTTTAAACCACAAATTTAACTAAACTGTAGCAGGTTTTTTGAGGGACTAAGCCTCAGGCATTGGGATTCTTACCTTTGATTATCTTCTCATACTGCTCTTTAGTTTCCAGAAAAATTTCTTCGAACTGGAAAGGGGGAGAGAGAATAGTGTTACATTGCCGTATCTGAACATTTTTCTTCTTTAAGTGCACATATAACCATGCACAGAATGGCAGAACCAAGCAAAAAATACTGGGTTGGATCTTCAACTATGCTGTTTGGCCACAGATGTCCTGAGGATTCCCAGTGCATCCTCACAGATGGGGAAGAGCAGAAGGGCCTGGCCACTTCTGCCTCAGTGCACTGATGCAGAAATAACCTAAGGGTAGAAACAGAGTACAGACATCTACAGGAGGAAGACAAGTTGCAGCCAATGCCAAGGAAAGCACAAGGTAAATAACTATTTCTAATCCCATCCCAGGGCACATAAGTCAACAAAATGCTTCTCATATGCACATTGCAAGTGAAAACTAAATAAAGGCCTTTAAATAAATCTCCATTTTGACCCCTTATAATCAATTACTTCATGGGACTGATACTAGCGTTAATGAACTCCAAGATCCACTGAGTTTGCGTCTCAAACATTAACCACCAAACAAGCTAGTTACAAACATGCAGTGCTATGGGCCAAATGCATTTAGCCACCCTCTTGCAGCCATTTACCCTCCATGCGCATGTTAAATTTTTCCTTACTGAAGCCGGTTGAAAACATCAGTCTGGAACACTGTAGAGTGTCAACTAACCTCCACGCCTGCTGCTGCCAACAGCCATCGTATGGACTCCATTCGCCCCCTTCCATTAAGGTAGGTAAGCCTGGGCTTCCCAGACATGCTTCTGAGCTCCTGGTTCCCTGAAAACCATTAAGCAGAAAACAGCATCTCCTAAAACTGGTGTAAGTACCACTATTTGGAGGGGAAGAATAGAGCCTTTTATTCTCACTATGCCTGTTGAAGTTTAAACTTAATCTGGTTTAAAACCTAAAATGAGAGAGGGACTAGTGACACCGACACCACACAGCCTATCCTAGGAAATGAAAGATGTGCAGATTATATAAAGCCTTTCTCAGTGTTGCTAGGGACGTTTGTTATGACTATAAGCAAAACCAGGCGTGTTTAAACAAGTGGTAGGAGTCCTAAGCTGTAGGGGGAATCTTGTTGCATTCGATTATACAAAATTACTGAAAATCCTACCACATTCTCAGGGAAGTTACTCATCCTCATTGAAAAAGAGGAAAAGAAATGGAGAACGTGTTTTACTGGTAGTTAAATGCTGGAGCTCATTTTGCAGCTTCAACTGCCATCCACTTCTTTTCTCAAATAGGGGCAAATGAATTGTTAATCTTGCCTTTGTTCCATGAAACAGGCTGAGCTTTCTTGGGACTAGCATTCCTCTTTCACAAAGATGTTACACTAATGACTGAGATAAAACAAAAGCTTAAAAAAGTGTATCCTAATTGTGTCCTAAAGATTCAGAAAGAATAGAGTGCTTGATTTAAAAAAAATAATTTGACAAACTACTACATTTTTCTCAGAGCTAAAATCCTTCTTCAAGTCGCCGTACTTAAAGTACTGTAAGTGTACTTAAAATACATTTTGAACGTATTTTGCCAAAACTTGGTTTTAAAGAACAACCAGATTGAGAGTTTTCCCTTGAGCAATTCTGGTAAGAAGCAGGTCATGCTACTACAATAAATAGGGATATTCTGGGTAATTTAGACAATACAATCCAAATACACATAAAGGAAAAAATTATCACCTCCAGTTTTGAAGTGCAAATACCTGACGGTAATTAGAATGTTTTGCCTCCAAGAAAGTATTTTTACTAGTTTCTGCACATTGTGCGACTATCACTATATGGCAGTGCAGCTTATCTACCGCATAGTAGTTCACAGCAGCTAAATGCCTCTTTCATTACCATACTTCTCAGACACATTGCATCCATATCATCTCAACGCACGTTGCCCCAGCTTGTAATGTGCAGAAAGTGACAGTAAACAGGACTTTTCCTATAACTACGGAAAACAAAGGCTGCAATATGAAGAACATGAAACTGAATCCTCTTGGAAAATGTACTGTTTGCAGAGCAAAAGCATAGAGAAGCAAAAGCCTTAGGTATCATTTTAGCATTTTACATGAAAAAGAGGTGCTATATAGCATTAAATTACGTGATAAGAACAATGACAAATGGAGAATAAACTCCTGTCATTGTCAACATTTTTTTTTTTAATTATTATTACTAATAACTCTGTCAGCTGTATGTGGGTTTTAATTGTCCTAAAATTCTGGCACAGATAAAAAACCCTTGGGTTTTGGTATAGTCTCCTCAATCTTTAAATTTATTGAATGTCTCTCCACTGACTCTACAGGGACCTGACACATGCAGCTTGCACACCGATTGCTACATTTCCATGCCTGGGTCTGGACCTGCATTTTGCTCTGAGGGTCCAGTTTACTTACACGTTCCATGTGACAAGTCCTGAGATTCTGTAAAGGTGGGCAGATACAACTGGAAACAGGGCAACTGTTTCTGCCTTAAATCAATATACCTATTCATCCAGATTCTCAATGCCTTCTTGCATTTATCTGGGGAAAGGTACAGCCAACACAGACAAGGCTTCCTCAGGACTTCACTCAGTCCTCCACTATTTTATAAAGTTTTCATAAAAGATTTGCACAATGCTATATATATAAAAAAAAATAATCTGGTTTTGATACAATATGGTGATGATTTATTAGTAGCTAAGGGTTCTTGTATAGCTGCTACCCCTTCCTTACTGTTTGCCTTTAATGAAAAGGGCCATCAGATCTCTCCATATGAGTAATAATTTTTATGAGAGAAGTGTAGAATACCTGAGTTACATTCTTCTATATGTGGGTTACATGTTCTCCAGCAGGAGAAGCAGCACTTATTGGAAAACTGTATTAAAACCATTAAAAATCTTACAAGACAAGTTACTAAAACCAAACACAAGCCTTTTTAGGAGCCATAGGGTTCTGCCACCCCCGGATAGCTGCTTTTGAGGAAATGGAAAACCCCTGATACTGATTACTGCTCAAGATGCTGGAGAACCCATTCACTGGACAACAGACAAGGTCAAGAATGTAAAGCTTTTGAAGTACGGTGCTCCTGCCCTGGGTCTGCCTGACTATGCTCAACTATTTATCTTGTTTATGCAAGAAGGGCAAGGAATTGCCTCTGGGAAGGTAACTAACATGCTGAATTGTGCTACTCTACTTCTATTTCCTTCACCTGGGGAAGGAACTCCACATCACAACTGTGTAGTAACCACCTGTGAAGCCAAAAAGATTTGAGAATATTTAACAGACATGACATTTCTAAATCCCAACCTGGAATTATTTGTTGGCAGGTCCTCATATTATATGAGGAGCAACTGGGTTACAGGTTATTCAGTAACTACTGTGAATGAAGCAGCGGAAGCTTCACCACTCATTCTAAAGCTGAGTGTACAAGCCGATGAATTAATTGCATTAGCAAAAGAGGTCTATCAGCTGGCTAAATAAAAGGCTAAATATTTATGCTGATCCTCAATATGCATTTGGAGTATGCTATGCTACTAGTCAGTCATGGAAGCTGCAATGGTTTGTAACTTCTAGTGGAAATATTAGATCATTCACAAATAACTGAAGTATTAAAAGCTATACAACTGCCAGAGAAACTTGTTATCATTCATCAGCCAGCCCAAACCAGCAGAAGGATATTGCTACTAAAGCCACAGCATGACAGCCGTACCAAACAGCAGGCTTACAAGCAGCCCGAATGGTCTAACCTGGTGTTGTTTGCTCTTTGAAAGATAT
>NW_009926968.1:1897-8818 GCF_000696875.1 Nestor notabilis | reverse complement strand
TGAAGAAATTGACTCTTGCAAAATGAACAAGTGACCAAAGACTCCCAGGGAACATAGAAAGCAGATACGGAAAACCTTTCTATTTTACCTCAGCAACACCTAAGCTCTTGGGACCACTGCACCAGCTGAACTAGCCCAGACACTGCTGAAAAACTGGTTCACGCCAGGAATTTATGCTGCAGCCAAGTAAACAACCATATCTTGCACACATTACCTTTAGCATTAATTAACATTTAGCAGAAACCTCACCAGAAAGTTTGTCTATATGTTTTTACTGCTTCTCTCTAAACTCCATATTCCCATCCTATTTTCTAGTGAGCTTTAATAACATGCCTGTCCTGAACCTCTCTGAGGATGCTTCTCAGCAATGTAAGAACTGTACAGGAGGGGATGGCCTATCAGAAACAGCACTGTCTGCATTCAGTGTGAAGCTCCCTTTAGCCCTGGTGCTGGGGGCAGAGTCCAGGGTACCAAAGGGGACAGCTCTCCTGCTCACCCCCAGAAGAAACTGTCCCTGTGGTCAAAGCTTGCTCTGTGTTTTCCCTCCCACCCTTAGTCCCACCAGGGGTGTCACAGCTGCCTTACTCAGCTCTGAACTGCACCACCAGATTCATTTGCTGGTTAAAAACATCTTTCTCTTGCTTTCTGTCTCCTGCAGCTGGTAAGTAACTATTGAGCCATGCTTAATGTCCCTGGCACATGAGCAGAGAATTTACACTACCCCAGCAGATGCCCAAATAAATGTGTAAGTAGCTTAATTATATATAGTCACTCAAACTTTTCGTAAGATAATGCTTACCTCCAAACCTTACCTCAGCCTCCACTTAGCTCAGGCCTGTTCCAGGGGTGTTTAAGCTTTCGGAGCTCAGAGGAGTTCCCAGCCAGACCCAATTAGAGATAACATCTCCCACTGCTGTTAAAGTGGCACCACCCAGTTTAAAGAAGTAGGTCTGAAAATTGCTACCCGAGGCAGAGACTTTCTTCAATTTGATGATGTGGCTACGTAGCCTCAGTTTCTACCAGAGTCATGTATTCAAACTGCTGTCTTGGAATTACTGGGGCGTTTTACCCACGTACAAGAGTGAGACACTTTAAAACACAGAAAATTCTAGATTTTTGTGGATCATATTTAGGGTAATAGCAACCATTTAAAGACTTAGCCAATTAAGTTTCTAGGCTTATTTCACTACTTCATAGTAGCCCAGGTTTTTATTTTTCAGTGCTGTATGGCACAGAAAGGATACCCAAAGTATGGGATAACAGTGCTCAATTATTTTGAAATACAATTTGCCAGTATCAAACTTAGTGATAACTTGGTATAAAAATAGATGAGCAGTTTATGTCACAACTCATCCTATGCCTTAAGGCAATAGCATTAATTTGGGAAATTGAGTGTATGTTGCTAATACTCAGTTAAAAATGAAATAAGCTATGATCTTCCTATGCTGTTTCCATTAAATGTTTTGCTATCTACATTTCAGACGAAAATACCAAAACTGAAAGTGGATGTAAACAGATGCAACGATGGCATAGCAGATGGAAAATGGGATTTGGGTGCCAGAACCCAGGTTCTCACCTCTAGCACAAACCCACGTATAACATTGGACATTACTTCACACCCCTGCAGCCCATGACAGTACAGCTAATCTAAAGATCTGTTCACAGAAGCCACACTGTTATCAAAATTGTATTTTAATTTGTATTTAAAGCCATGGATGTAGTAAAACATCACCACAGGATGGGAATCTCAGGACAAAAATCTCTAGGTAACTATCTTGAAGAAATCCCTCCAAAGCTGCTACTTTCTTTTTTCTTCACAGTCAGAGTTTTGTTATGGTTTTTCTGCCTGGCAGTTGTGGCAGCCTCTTCTACAGGATACATTTCCATCAGAGGTTTCTTGCAAATTTGTAATTTATGTGCATCAAAGCTGGATAGTGTCAGCAAAAAGCAACTGTTTGGTGCTTCTTTACACTTTGCCCAATTCTAACTCTCTCTCAGGTTCATCATTTAGTGAATAAAGCACAGCATTAAATGTATGTTTCTTTATTGTTCCCTTGTGATTTGAGGCTTGGCGATGAGGGGTTGTGCAGTGTTCTGATGCTTTTTGGATTTGCTGAACATGACCATGTGGGGACATTCCTAGCAGAGACAGGAGGCCACGACTGCATGGAGCTGATAGAAGAAGGCCCCAGAGGGAAAAGATGAACAAGAGTGAATCCGGAGCAAGGACGAAGAGAAGATGCCAAGTTAAGGGTTAACAGCTATATTGCGTAGTGTCGCGCGGGCAGTAGTAGGTAGCAAATGAAATGTATAGTTCAAGGCGCGAACAGATAAGAATGACCAGTCAGTTGTAGCCAAGTGGAACCTTTCTGTCAGCAGAAGATATATTAACGCAGCCAGCAAATAAATTACGTCTTCCATCTTTCGTCGGAATCCGTGCCTTCATCCCCTCATGGCCAATCCAACTCTGACTGTTGTTCCCCTTCCATACATTCCCGTTTGACAGAAAGACTTTCCCTCTTGATCTCTTTTTATTTTGCTTCCAGCACAGCCTTTCATAATGTTATTACAAAGCTCCTTTGACATCTAAAGGTATTGCATCAATGAGATTACTGTTAGCTATAACTTGAATAGCTGCTCTGTAAACCTCTTGAGTAGAAAAGAAAATAAGTTTATTTTATAAATAATTTGTTAAGCTACACCCATGAGTATTCAGGCAGCTGGCATGGAGCCCAGGTACCACTTATGTGGTTTTGGGTTGGGTATAAGCAGATTTTAAATAGTGCATATACCAAGCCCTGGCATGTCAAGTTCCCACAGTGCTCTGTAGAAATACTTCATTGTGCTGTTGATTAGGCAAATAAAACTCTTCCTGAAACACACCTGCCCGCAATCCTCGCAGACCACTAAGGAGCTGATTTATGGGCCCATGCCTGATTCCAGCTTCCAGCAGTGTCCTCTCAGAGGTGGGGACAGGGTATATAACTAAATGGCACTAGAGAATTATAGATGGGGGGTTAGTAGGTTTCCCCCCATGCTGCTTATTGAGCTCCTAAACTGAAGCATACCACCCCTGTGATTAAAAAGTAGTTGGAAATAATACGAATAGTTGGAAAGAGTCATGCATCACTCAAGGATAGATGTGCTGCAAACCTTCAGCGACTGCTCTGTTTCTGTCTGGGAAGCTATACTGACTGCCTGAGGACAAGGTTAACCACACCTGTATTCACCCTCACAAACATTTCTGTAAGCTGTTTGGTGCTTATCCTGGCCATGGGCACAGAAAAGCCTGAGAACAGTAATCCTAATTCTGATTTACACCCATTGCGCCTCTGGCACAGGGAAGCTTAAATGGAGAACTGGTTTACAGAATGTTTTTGTTTGGATTGTTGAGTCTTTATTGATCTAAGTATCTCAACATGGTCAAAAGGCTGATTTATACAGGCACAAGATAGCCAAGATCAAGGCTTCAAAACCAACTGAAAAATAAACCTACTGGTATAAATTGAATTGTGAAAAATTTATCTTAAATAATTCATGTATTTTAATGACTTCATATTTTGATAGAAACTTGTGTATGTTTCCTCTATTTGGTCTCTCGTATGTGCTGTGAAATTTTTTAAGACTCAGTTTGTGTGCATTGTTGCAACTAAAGCTAACAATAATCTAAGTTTAGGTTTAAAGTATCTTTTCATTTACAAAAGAGGGTGTAAGAAAGTAAAGCAGAAATTTCAATCCTATTTTTAGCTGATGTTAACTGATTATAAAGCTGGACAACACTTTGTTTGTTTTTCCCAATAAAATTTGCTTGTGTTTTTTGGTTTGGTTTTTTTTTTCGTTTTTTTTTCTTTCTTTTTGTTTGTTTGGTTTGCCTTTTTTTTTTTGTTTTGTTTTGTTTTGTGTTTTGGTGATTTTTTTTTTAATAAAAGAAAGATAATAATTTACAAAAATTAAAATTAGCTTTCGTCCTGTGAAACATTTTTTGTTGTTTCAGTCCTTTATAAAATAAAAACAGATTTATTTGTACTTTTCAGACAAGGAGAAATAGGTTTTATTGACCACAAGTCCATTTCTTCTCTTACAGAACACTGCTGTTTTCGCTGAAGTTCATCAGAATATTCTTAAGACCTCATAACCCGAGTACAGGTTTCATCATGAATTTATCTTCAAAGGCAAATATTCTCTCCTGCCCTTAAACTTTCCTGCACAGATCTGTCAGTATAAAAAAATTCAGTGAAGCAAGATGAGTGACACATTACTTATGCAATCTAGAACTATTCAATGTTCAAGATACCCTTTATTCATTGTTTGGCAGCATGCTCAAAATTGTAACATGTATGGGGTTTAATGGCATTATGGGTAACATTCTAACACTGCATTTACCTTTCTTGGAGATAAGGATAACAGAAGGTGGTCACACCTCCTCTAGTGGCTTGCAACCACTTGTTCTTACTGCCTAACTCATGCTGGCACCAGCAATCTTGCTGACAGTGTAATTAATTGTTAAAATAAAAGATCTAGAGTTTTCAGTTAGTTTAGGTTATGTTGTAAACAGCAAGAAAAGAAAAACAGGGAAGGAGACAGTGTGGGCAAGGGAGGCCTGTCTTTTTTTGGTGAAAGAGTTGGTTGTAAAAGCACAGCTTGAACTATTCACTATGAATAGGGTACACAGTAATGACATCAGAAATTACATATAACCGTTGCAGAGGGTCTTGTATCTACCAAGCATAGAAAAATGTGTCAAATGCCTGCTGTAACCAGTGATGGGAACCCTCCAGTCAGCTGGTCTGACTTGTTTTGCCTGAAATTGTCATCTTGCTTTTTTTTTTTTTTTGTAACAGTGCTATATCCAGGCATAAAGAATATAAGTAAACACAATGCAGAGTAGTCTATAAAGATCCCATACCATCACCAGAAACCATAACTTGCAGTAAAGCCTGTATCCTGGACTCACTATTAAATCAGTAACAACTTTCCCAGTGCTTTAAATGGGAATGAACTTGTAATTTCATTGACAGTGTTTTGGACAACTAGAATAATCTCCCCAGGGAAGTGTGGATTCCCCAACACTGGACAGTTCTAAGATTCAGCTGGACAGAGTAGTGGAATGATTGAAAACAGGTTGTGTAGGAACACAACCTTTACTTCCACTAAGCATAACTTTTGCCTATCAGCATAACTTTTGGCTGTCAGAGTGATGCTGTAGGCTGATTTGTACGTAAACAGGTCTTACCTGAGCAAGGGTTGAAGACAAAACCAAGTCTTTCTTGGCAAATATATCAAAACTGCCTATCTAGCATGTAAGTTCTTTGGGATGGTTAAGAGTAAAACAATTGCTGAGGTTATCATGTGTTCTTAACTAATTTTGAGCCAGGAATTATTGGGCTAGCAACACTGAAAGACACAGGAGAAATGCCAACAAACAAGTATATCTTCTTTGCCTTCTACTGTCTCAAAGCTGGTAACAGAACTGAAGTGCTCTGATTTATCTTAAAACCATTACCAAAGTCAGCTAAAGACCTAAATGTGATAGAGAGCTGCATGAGGACTCAAGGATACTCAGTATGGGCATCTTTTGTAAAAGACTTGTATCTGATCTGAATCCCTCCTTAGTTTGCCCAGAATTTGGAAGATTCTAATAATAGCCTATAGACCTGTCGCTCTGTACAGGCTAAAAACTAAACTGACAAACCTGTGTAAGAATATCCAAACAAGATCATCCTTAGACAGGGTTAACCCACAACACTCTGTCACATCATGTGGCTTCCTAAAAAAAGGAAGTGGCTATTTTAAGTGTATATAGCTATGTTTACACATTCATTGGACCATAAGAGTTTTGAGCCGAAAAGGATACCTGGACCCTTCAGTCTGAATGTTGATGCTGCTCAGATCATGAAATCTCACTTACGAATTTCTACATTCACCCCACCCCACCTTGTCTCATGCTGCTTTAACCTGCTCCCTCTCATCTCACCAGCCGGCAGACAGTATGATGTCCTTGTTTAGAGTACTGCACCATTCTGTTTCTTCTGCTTTTAGTAAAATACACAGTTCCTGTTGTTAACCTTCCAGAACGATGGAAGGAAATGATCCCACTACTTACTTTTGCATATACTATAAAATATCATCTTGTCACCTTCTGAACTAACAGCGTGTCGTTTCTCTTTATCCTCAACTGATAATAACAGGAACATCAAAATGAAGCCCATAGGGTCATCAGTTCCTCTGATAAACATATCAATCCTTAAAATCAAAGCAAACAAAAACTTTAAATAAGAAAGCACCTTCATAAGACGAATATTCTTAGATCTGTGTCGTGATAGTAAAAGCTGAATTCCCACCTCACCCCGAAAAATTCTTCTTGCAGTCAAGATAAAGCAGCCCTCAGCCCAACTGCCCTTTTCTACCCTGCACTGCATAATGCCAAACTGGGGGGAAAGTTCCCTACTCAGTGTATGATGGGTGGTTGCCTCCCAGTCCATCAAGTCCAGCCCTATCCTTTTGTGACAAGTTCTCTGTAGACACGAGATGAAGAGTGGTTCATGTTACTCAATGGGGAGCCACCATGCTCACACCATAGTCGGTGGGGGGGAGGCTTGGAGGCAAGCCTACCAGAAAAGAGGTTGTAATGAGGTAGGGATCAATCTCTTCTCCCACGTAACAAGCAATAGGACAAGAGGTAACAGCCTCAAGCTGCACCCGGAGAGGTTTAGACTGGATATTAGGAAAAATTTCTTCGCAGAGAGGGTGATCAGGCATTGGAACAGGCTTCGAGTGGATCGGAGTAACAAGAGGTATCCCAACAGAGGAAATACAGCTCTCGGTTGCAGCAGAAGTTGCTACTACAGAGCTCTACATATGAAATGCTAGTATGATGAAATTTGGTGTTCCCTTGGTTTACGGCTCTACGGCGGAATCCAG
>NW_009926968.1:487-1868 GCF_000696875.1 Nestor notabilis | reverse complement strand
CTGCTGAGACTAGTCCATTAAAAAAATAGCAATGAATTGCCCCATCTATGAAGCCATTCAAGAACTAAAATGCTGCTTGAAAAGCATGGTATATATGTATATATAATGTGTGAAGTTTAACTTAGCAACAGGCTTTATTAATAGAAAGAAATATGAGCAGTAGAAGGATAAGTAATGCAATAGTCTGAATGTTTGTATTTTAATCTGGATTATTACAGAAGAAACTGGTCATTCTTTTGAAGTTTCTTCTGATTCTGGATCACCACAGTTGAAAGAAAAGTGAGAAGCTTTGAAAATATGTTCCCATCCTTCACCTACGTATGCATGGAATGAATGTTTAGATACTTCTGGCATTCACTGATATAAGGACTGCCAGATTTGAAAAACCTGTTTGCTGCCTCTTCTCCCCTTTGATTGAAACGTGGCTTTCAGTGGTGACTGAGTAACTCTTGTGCTATAACTGACGTTTTCTAAAAGTTTTAAGGGCTTCCTTACTGATGACTTTATTTTTTCCATTATCTCCTACATAGCAACTCGATGCTTACTTTTCCTGATTTTCAGGGAAATTTAAAGACTATGAGTTTAAATCCTGTGAGTTGACTGTGCAACAGTAAAACTGTATAGGTTTAGACTGAAACTTTACTGAAATGTTTTGTCAAAAATTAACTTGAGTTTTTGTCATGTGAGTGACCTGCGAACTGTTATTCCAGCTGCTGCCATCATATTTTTGTATCATTATTAACTTCTTATCTTCTATAAGTATTTTAGATAATGGGAAGTTTGAGGTCATGGCCAGAAAACAGTAACTTTATTACTTTGATGAGAGAGGCAAGATGGAATCAATTCACTGGTTGTTAACTACAGTTGGGGTGGATGTTTGTTTTGGTGTTTTTAAGCTTAAGCTGCGCATTGGTAAGCTCATCTTTGAGGCAGATCACAGGTTGTTAACCAAAAGAGAAAAGGCATGTGAAGACACAACTGTAAATGAGCATTGGCTAGTCAGTATAATTAAACACACTGACTTTAGGCACACAAAAGTATGGCTTCAAGTTAAATGTCTTCTGAGCAATGACACCGTAAAGCAGTTTCTTGCTTAATGCAAGAATGAATAATGCTTAGTTAAGCATCTGATTACTGACTCAAAGCTGTTGAGGTGGATGATAGGTGTGTTCCTTGCATAACAAGTATTTTATCTTCCAAACAAAACAGCAATGGATTTGCTTTCTCTAGGGAGAGACAGGGAGAATGAAGAACCACCTGCAGGAGAATCAGGTTTGAGACCATCTAAGGAACCTGGACGTGCATAAGCCATGAGACCTGACCAGATTTAGCTGCCAAGCCATTATCTATCACATTTGTGAAGTTGCAGCAGTCTGGTGGA
>NW_009926968.1:0-456 GCF_000696875.1 Nestor notabilis | reverse complement strand
AGGGGAAACATAATCCCCTTTTAAAAAGGGGAAACGAGGAAGGGACGGTCAGTGTCACCTTGGTGCCTGGCAAGATCACAGAGCACATCCTCCTGGGAAACATGCTACGGCACATGGAGAATAAGAGGGGTGATTGGTGACAGCCAGCATGGCAAATCGTGTTGGTGTGAATCTCATACTGTTGAGAGCAGTATGAGAAGTTCCTGCAAGGTGAGGCCATGTGAAACCTCAAGAAATCGACTTGGTCTCAGAGAAGATGTGTGAAGACTGAGGACTGTGCGGAACACACAGCAGAGAGGGGAGTCACTAAAATAAAAGGAAAAATAAAGTTAAAACTAAAACGTGAACTCAGCTATTGCCGGTGTTGCAGACACCGCAGCACGAATGAGGAACACGCGAGAGGGTGTTTGTGAGAGCTGAGGGGGAGGAAAGTCAGTCAGTGCTGTGCGTGTCCGC
>NW_009926967.1:0-9586 GCF_000696875.1 Nestor notabilis | reverse complement strand
CCTGTCCAACCGTAACTATTCTATGATTCTAAGAGAAATACAGGTGTTTATCACACTCAGAATGTGACTGATCTCTTGTAGCAGTAAGCAAAACTTTCAGGTGAGTCAGCATTAAATTCGCAGAGAAAAAAAAGTAACTAACATTTAACATAAAATTTCTGGTCATAATTAATTCACTGATGTGCCTACACTTACAATGAAGGGCCTGGTAAGAGCAAAAGTTTCCTGTCTTTATTTCTTGGAAATTCTCCAAAGGTTTAAGCTTCTCATTTCTGCTAACTAATTCAGGAGGAACCAGAACATATGGTGGTATAGCAAAAAATACATAGCATGTACAAAATACAGCAAATAAATTCCATATGAATAGGCTTACATTTTAAAGTGGAAAAAAGCTGGGAGGGGTGCTTTGCATTTTTAATTACTTCTTCATTTCTCTAGGAGACATTGCTGGGTGTTCTCACCCAGCAACAGCTTGAGCAAAATAAACAGAAAAACAAGTCTTGCATCAAGCCATTAAAGGTAAAAATGTAGGCTCAATGACGTGCCAATTGGAGAATGCTACAAACCCCATCATTTTCCTGAACATTATCACAAGAACAGCAAATTTTAATACGCACTGACCATGACCTCACATCCAGTTCGGACACTATCTGCACAATGGGTGGGCCTGAGCCATCAGAATGGACCAAGAAAAGCGACAGAGGAAAAGCGGCCCCAGTCGGAGTGATGGTGCTAACTGACCATGCAAAACCAACCCAGAAGGTAGCTATTACTCCTGGGGGGCTCAGTTTCCCCTTGTTAGGAGGGAGTGGACACTTAACTCTGCCCACCCTTGCTAAATGGTTAATGTCTACAGAGCACAACCTTAACAAGTGGCACAGCACTTTCTCCTTGGTCTGTCATGCCCAAGGGGGACTGCTCTGCCACAGGCTTCCCATTTGCCTATGAAAACTAGTCTGGAAGCTGTTAAATTACTGCCTGAACTACTCCTGCTTTACACTCCTTATATCTCTGTGGGCAGAAGCTAATAGTTGGAGTGTTCTGCTGAAGCGCTCGTGTTTTCCCAGTATGACTGCTCTGTCAACAAACAGTTTCAGGGACTTAGAAGTCTATCCTCTCTGTATCAGGGAGAAAATACCAGCTCACTCAGATCCAACAGGAATTTAGCAGTAGAACAGTTCCTGCAAATTTTGTCTCTCTCAAAATTTGAGAGACTGGGAAGGAACAGTGACAATAATGTGCAACCAGACGTTCAAAAAAGCAGAAGATACTCATCAGATATCACAGTAATTACTACCATGAATCTGACACTGTCCTGGGCCCACTGCAGTACTTGCTAGGCAACCTGCGGCCAAAGAACGTGCAAGCTAACATAGAAGAAGCAACAGAGAGCTCCAAGCTAGTCGTCAAGTCCATCTTTAAAAAGCTGGGGATATGCAGACCTACACGCTAAGGCCTCACCTCAGTCCTGGGACAAATTACAGAGCAAGTCTCCATGGAGGGCATTTTGCGCACAGGAATATGAATCTTGGGTCCTCTCCGAGCGTCCAGAGATATGGGGCTGCAGCCTATTATGTATAAAGCAGAGGCTGAAGAAACAAAGCTTCAACCTAAAGAAACGAAGGCAAAGGAGAGGTCTAATCTACATTCTCCCACTATGTGAAGGGGAGGTTATAGAAGACACTGACTTGTTCCTCAGATGCACAGTAAAACAAAACAAAAAAAAGGGGGGGGGCGGGGAGTAAAGTGCACGGGATACAAACTGTAGCTAGAAAAAAATCCTGTTAGATCAAGATGTAAAATTTCTTTACTGTAGATGGCAAAACACAAGTTGACCAGAGAATATGGACATGCTGGAATCTCCACCTTAGGAATTTTCAAAGCTTGACTGGACAAGACCCTGAGCAAGTCGATCTGATGTAGAAATTCATCTGCTTTGAAGAGGCTGGACTAGGTGACCTCCAAAAGTCCTTTAGAAACTCATTTTTAATAAGAGCTGGTAGGAACAAACTGATAAGCAATGAGATGAGACTGGACTGCTGGGCAGTAAGTGACCCCAGCAAACTAACATGCCTGCCAGTGTCCATTTCTCAACCTGGAATGTTTCTGTGATACACATTAGAATAATGAGCTTCCAAAGCACAGCACTGACTCATTTAAAAAACCTAGTAGGTGTTAAAGGAATAGGGTGGTATTATGAATGTTATGAGCTGGAGCCAGAAGCAATACTGAGTGAGAGATGTGCTTAAGTGTTTTGACAGTGAAGGCAGGTGGTTTGTTTGATGCAGAAGAAGTGAGAAGCATGTAGTAAAGCAGTGGTTAAAGGAACAACAGAGAAGATGCAGAAGAAACACAAGGCTGCAAAAATGCATGAAATTCAGACTCAGAATCTTTTGAGATGGGCAAGAGGACAGATACAGGATTTTTGCTTTCAAAATCCTCACTTGTGTAAGCTGAATTTGTATACATCTTAGAAGCTCTGTGACATTCAGGTAGAATGAGTGGTATCAGCCGATTTGGTATTACATGGTATGATTTAACTTGACACATCTCGACAATTTCTCACACATCTGAGAGACTGTGTTTCTACTTGACAGCAACAACTGCCTGAGGCTACTACATGTAGTTCTTCTGCAAGGACAGTCAGTATCCTCCAAGTACTGTAAAATCTTAAACAGTATTTACACTATTCTAGTTAATGCAATTCTGCTGCTCATTTTAAAAGTAAAATTTATATGCTTAATCTGCTTTGTTGTAATTCTGGTGGTTCTGTTTATCAAAGTATGTTTAGTAGAACACATGCACTATGCACATACAACTGAGTTGAACTTCCTTTAGAAATAAATTTATTTTAAAAACAACTTCATATAATTACCTCTAATAAAAGCTGCTCTTGGGATAGAACCCTAAGGAGGGTTCACCTACTTTGCTCAGAGTAATTTTGTCTAAAATGACTGTCCTTTCTGACAACTCAGCTGGACAACACCACTGTTGAGAAACTTTTGCAGCCTTCAGCCTTTGGGTGATTTTTGATAAAATACTTAAAGTTTGTTCTTGTATGCATCTTATGATCAAACACTGAGTAGCTATGGACTCTCAAAAGCATCCCAGACTGCTTAATAAAATAATGCTGACCTCTGAATTCTCTGATATAAATAATGGGGGTAGGTAAAGGGAACACTTTCTACATATCTGAAGTGGAACTGTAGACGTAATGGCACTTAGTCAGTTCTGGGTTTTTAGTAATAAGGGTAGCATTATCTTTTGTGGTAGTAACAAACTACGTTGATGACCAGAGAGAAGACAGAGTAGGAGGTCTGGAACCATTGAGTGATATCCAGATAGGTGAGAAGAGCTGGTTGAAACTGACAGAAATCTGAAGGCTAGGAGAGGCCAGAAAAAGACAAGGAAGTCAGTGGATATTTGGGTGCAATGGAAAAGCTCTATAGTATTTCAGAAGCATCTGGATGCTAAAGGGAAACTAGGAGGATCATGGGTACCTCTGAAGTGTAAAGGGACACAAGGAAAAGTAAACTAAATAATGTGCTATGGTGAGGAGCTTCATGGATAAACTTGAGTAGGAATAGAATCTCTCTTCTCTGCTTTTCCATCATCTTCCTGTCCCATGGTCTCTTCAAATCCCAGTAACTACGGAACTGTCATCCTGACTTCCCATCTTCTTTTTAGATCCCCCCCTCTCGATTTTCCTCAGCAAAGACTAGAATACAGAGAGAACAGATGAATTAAGTCTGATGACTGGCTGCTATCAGGTTAGGAGACTTGCTAGACTAGGCAGCAGCTTAACCAAAAGAACTACAGAGAAAAAAGTTCAGGCTAAGCTGCAGTCACTGGAAGTACTAGAGGTATAAGCAGAATTACATTTAGGTTTACTGTAAGGATAAAGGAGAACAGCTTTTCTGGGATGACTTTGCTAGATTTATTTTTCCAAATCTTGTTAATTTGTTTTGCTATTTTTACTATTTTTCTAATATTAACTCTGATATTGATGCCATTTTAGAAACAAATGTCAAGTGTCAAGAGCAAATACAAGATATTTTCTGAACAGTTTGCTGAGAGCTGCACTTTAAAAAAAAAAAAAAAAAAGTGCTCATATGGCCCCATTTGGAATCTCAACGAACCTACGAAATGGGTAAGTGGGGTAAAAGCCCAGTGATTCTCATTTACTGTTTATACCACAGAAAACTGAAAGGGATTGTCATGGAGACTTCAACCAGGCACTGCGAATCTTGACTCCATGGACTGCATGCTCTCAGTACATTCTCTGAAGCAGCCTAGCAGAAGTCAGTTACCAGAGCTGGTCTCTCCCTTGTGTATCTTTAAAATCATCTCAGACATGGCAGCATGCTCTGCCTTGTATGTCCAAATCTCATCTGAGGACCTGCTACTATCTTTCCTATCAGCAAAATGCTGTGAAAAACTTGCACTGAAGATATCCTGCAGTTTTCTGTTACTGTTAATGGGGACCAAGGCTCAGACAGTAAGGAAGTCCACTAGAACTATACTCAACAAGTTCATGACAGACTTCCCTTTCTGCTTAAACCACTGACCCTTTCTTGCTACTTTGTCAATATAAATTAAAAATGCCAGCGCTCTGAATCCAAGCACTGCCTGAATTAGATACAAATACATTTATATGAGCAAAAGGGGATTTGTGTCTGTTTACTGGTAAATGCCCTCTTAATTAAAAATGACAATGGGAAAACAAAACAAAACAAAACTGTTCCATTTACACAAAGCGTAGGGGAAGAAAACCCCACAACCCCAGGATTTTTCTTGTACTTTTTTAGTCAATCAGCGGAGAAATTAGAACATCTTCACCAAAATATTTTTAGAACTATTATAGCAGCTGAGGCAATTTCTTGCTACGTACCTCTACAGAAGACACAGAAAAAGGACAGAACATTGACATGTGATTGACCCATGTGGTTAAATATGTTTCCCCCTTAAAATTAAAAGCTACAACTCCTTTTTATATGTAAGACATTTTCAGTGAATATTCATGCTTTTGCACCAGGAAAATGTATATGGCATGATACAAGAAAGAAAAAAAGTTCAAATCACATAAGCACACATGTATAACACGTTTATAAATACAAAAATCCCTATTTTTTTGAACTTCTGTTCCTTTTACACGTAATTCTGCCTGTTGCACATTCCAAGACACTGTTGGAGAATAGAGATTCCTGTATAGTGGCACTACTTTCTGAGGTCAATACATATCTCCCTAACCCAGTGCTGTCTTCAGGGTAATTTTGTCCACACTTTTCGATGTGTTTAAAAACACAATTCTTGTCCGTATTTGAGATGAACATATAAATAAGCAGTTATTTCAAAAGCCCTGCAAGGCTTCTTTCTAATAATGATGTAATTTTAAAACAGTTAGAAAGCTTGGGGAAAAGGTTTTTTCTTATTGAGAGGCAAAACAAGTGCATTTGAGCACTAGATCAATAATGCATCCAGGCCTGTTTAATAGCTACTTGCTTAGTTTCTGTAAAATACAGGTGTGAAAAATAGTAACTCCAGAAGTCAAATGAGAGCTCTGAATTGCTTAAAGAATTGTAACCAGCCTTTCTTAAGACAACTCTGAGTCACATATGCTGGTTGTACCCTAATGTAGTTGTTTATAAGTGCTTGAGAGTTCCTTGTTACATGAAACTTTCTTTAATGCTAAAACTTCGTAACATCCCTTTTATCTGAGGTGAACCAACTGGTTCACAGGTCAAGATTTCAAACTAAAATAGAGTGCACAGTACCTGCTTCCCAGACAGATCCTATGTCCCAAATCCAAAATAGTCTCCTCTTCCCTACAAGTCTGCTTGTTCAGATGCCAGTTCTGTTCTAATCCTTCATTTAGATATCACCCATCAATACAATAAAACAATGTCACACTGCTCTGCGTTTATACAGATTCTTTCCAGGAATTATGTTCACTTAAAAGCTCAACTTAAAGGAAGAAAACTCATTCATTGCTAAGAAAGAAGCTCTTCCTTTAAAATAGGATATTCCCACGCAGCAAGATGGATCTGTCACAGCTGCAAAAGTGGAAGCTCAAAACCAAAACAAACTTGGATTTTGAAACCAGTATGCATTATGTGCTGGACTGAGTTTTCAAGTCAGCAATGGTCTTTGCACAGCTGTAACATGTCAGATGTCAGGCACCTAAGACTACAAAGTTGTACTTCTGTGCAACTAAGTGAACATCACGGCACTTAAATACATCACACACGTTCAACTGTTAGACAGCAGAACACTCTATAAATGAGAGTTAAGTAATTCAAAATGGACCTACACAAAACAAAATGCTCATCATGAAGTCATATATGATGGCCAGTAGGAAAAACTACAAACAATCTTTGTATCTTGTCCTCACTCAGGAAACAGAAGCCTTTCAAAAGCTGAACCAAGAACTGAAACCCTCCTTTCCCTTCTCCATAACATAACCGACCAAACAGTCATCACGCTGGCAGAATTTGGGACAAGTCTGACTTCAGAGCATAGAAATGTAAACCTGTGTCTCTTACCACCTCTCACTAAGAAATGTTGTGATTGATCGGCTACAGCATACACTGGGTGAGAGGACTATAGAAATGATGGCTTTGTGGGAAGGAGAGAAACCTCATACACTTCTTCCTGTCCCCAAACTATCCCAGGAATATTTAACAGACAAATATACACGAAGTTTTTGAAAAAGCAGTCAGAATGCCTAAATGCTAGCCAAGCAAATTCCTCTTCTGCACAGGAAAGTATATCCACAGGACGGTATTAAAGCATCTCCCACAGTTCCTGATAATTTATAGCCTAATACCCTGGAAGGTGAAAACTAAGTTTAAACCCCCTCCAGCCAAAGAAACCAGAAGTTCTGCTATCTTGAATGAATCCCTAAGGTACTAGAAAACCAAACAAACCCTGTTCCTTCAGTTCCGCACAGCAGGCATTCAAATGAGACGCAGACAGGCACTTTGGATAGATCCTGACCCAATAAGGTGCTCTGAAAACACCTAGCCTCTTTGAATAGAGGATTAACAAAGCACCTCTCATGCATATTCAAAGAAGGATGATAAGTGACAGGCACAAGGGAACAGTCTCCCACGCTTTGCTCATTTCTGCATAGGCCAGAAGAGAAGTACAGTTTTCCAGCCAACCACTGGGGAAGCCAGGAGAGCCAAGTTGTTTTTCCTTGAGAAAGTGAGGAATGGGGCTGCAGCTATATACTGAAGACAGACAGAAAACATCAGTAGACCCACTGATACCTTCTTTGTTTCTCAGCTTCACTGAGTGCCTTTACTGTTGAAGCCATGGCAATATAGGAACAATTTCCTTGTTCTTTTGCCTTATCCACTACAGCCCCCTAAAGATAATAAACTACAATCCAGTTCATTTTCAGCAAAGTAAAATTCAGCCAAGAAATCTCTACCAAACTCTCTCATTTCTAGCAGCAACAACTTTCAGAGGACAAAACAAAACTGTCAGGAACATCCTACGTTATCCCCCAACAAGCAACAATTGTGGAGTCTGAACAGGAATAGAGAGCCATACTTTCAACAGAGCAAATGTCTATTATCTGTCACCTCTACCTCTGTCTGTCAGGGCCAAAGCTTACTACTGCAAATATCATGGTATTTTTGCGGAATTTTTATCTGATTCCAGTAATCAATATAACCAGTTTTACACACTCAGGCCTGATTATCATGTTTAAATCACTGATGCTGCTACAAACTTCCAGCAATAGATTTCTGCTCTTGCTCTATTACTTATCCATCTGCCAAGTATAAGTTTTCTATGACAATGACTTATAGGATGTTTCACTGCAGCAAGGTTCACCATCAAGCTTCAGTAAGCTTATGTCACAGAGCACACACAAAGTTTAGAGAAAGCTGGAAAAATAGGCGCTACATAAAATTACAGTAGCCATATGCAGATATGTCTATCTGCAGAGTACATGCCTATGAATGTTCAGAAGGATAAGAGTTGTTTCAGATTAGGTTCTGCAGGTATCTTCTGCCAAGACTCAGAAAAAAAGCAGAGGCATCTGCCTCTCTGATCAAATAAGGAAGCTAAGCCATAATAAGCTACTTCAGTTGGTTACTCTTTACACTGGTCCTAACTTCTGCTGAGCAATCACTCACTGGCCTTCACTGAAGTCATCCTGAAGTATTTTTCTTAATGAACTGAGGCATACACGTTGATACTTTATGCCACCATTATTTCTATTATCCTTCTGTCTGAATAATGAGTTACTTTAATACCAACATTAACTTGGTTTTAGTTTCATATATTACTGTTACATAATACAGTATAATACAGGTCAGGATAATAGAGACACACAAACACACTCAGATGCCAAGATGACCTTGAAAAATTAAAGCTTTCGAAAGCACTCATTGAGATGAAATAAAAACGAATGCAAGATAATACATTTGAAGGAAAACAGAAATCAGCTTAGGTAACGAGTGACTCATATGCAGAAATTTTACCATTTGCCTGAATAGCTTCTGATGTAACAAATACAAAATGTTAGAATCTTTTATTTCTTCAATGTTCAAGCACAACTACAGGCTGGGCAGAGACTGGATCGAGAACAGCCCTGAGGAGAAGGATTTGGGGGTGCTGGCTGACAAAAAGCTCAACATAAGCCAGCAATGTGTGTCTTCAGCCCAGAAAGCCAACCATATCCTGGGCTGTGTCCAAAGCAGTGCGTCCAACAGGTCGAGGGAAGTGATTCTCCCACTCTTCTCCACTCTTGTGAGATCCCACTTGGAGTACTGTGTTCAGCTATGCGGCTCCGAAAACAAGAAGAGAGGCTGAGAGAGCTGGGCTTGTTAAAGAATCATAGAATAGTTCAGGTTAGAAAGGACCTTAAGATCACCTAGTTCCAACCCCACTGCCATGGAGAAAAGAAGGCTCCAGGGAGATCTTAGAGAAGCCTTCCAGTACCTAAAGGGGACCTACAGGAAGTGTGAAGATTATCTTTTTGTAAGGGCTGTAATGACAGGACAAAAGGGAATGTCATTAAACTGAAAGAGGGTAGATTTAGATTAGATATTAGGAAAAAAATCTTCACTTTTTTCAGTGTGACTTCCAGCGTGTCATGAGGGTCGTGACACACTGGAACAGTTTGTCTAGAGAAGCTGTGGATGCCCATCCCTGGTAATGTTCAAGGACAAGCTGGGCGGGGCTTTGAGCAACCTGGTAAGACAGCAAAGCTGTTTGTTATGGGACACTTAATATTTTACAACTACATATAGCAGCATGATGCAGTTCTGATGAAAGCAACAGTGAATAATGTGATATAAAAATGCATGCGTCTGAATGAGTACTGCCAGACATATACTCTGTACAGTATGTTTTATGACTGACAGCATGATATGGTACAATTAGAACAAGAGATGAGGCAGCACTACAGGTTTAAATCAGGACAATTTTGTTATTTTTTTCCTTTCATTGGGATAGGAAATAAAGTGCTAAAGAACGTGCAAAACTCCCAACCAACAGAATGAATAAAAGAAGGCGAAGAAAAAAACATAGATTAAGGATGAGGTGAGCATCTCCAGAGAGGAGCCTTCAC
>NW_009926966.1:0-21175 GCF_000696875.1 Nestor notabilis | reverse complement strand
TATATGACGAAGTACAACTGATCAAAAATTTAAAAGCGTGTCTATTCCCCAGCATGCATCAGGCCTTCCTCCTCCTCCTCCTCCTCCCCTTGGCTCCTCTCTCTCGCGCTCTCACTCCCATTCATCCTCTCCCTTTCTCTCTCGCACTCACTCTCTCGCGCTCCCTCTCATACTAAATCAAGCGAGTGGGCATAGGCTCTCCTCCAGGAGGACAAACCTTTAAGTGCAGAACAAAATCAGCATGTTCCATCCAAGCCTCCATCATACATTATGCATGCGACAAAGTTTGGCAACAGTGGAGCTGATGTGATGACACAGCTAATCAATAAGAACCCACCGCATGAAACCTTTATAGTGGTTACTTTTTAAGGGCTCAAGTGAAGGAATTGTCTTTGTCAACTTTGGCTTAAAATATCCTTATATAGTTCCGGTACTTTCTCAGGGTCCACTGGTCTAGGTAAAAAATGTGTAAATTTTTGATGCCGTTTAGTCCTAGTCCCTTCTCTTGGAGTCCCATCTTTATTTAACGCAACGTAGTATCGTCTTCCAGTGTCCACGTGTTTATATAGATTTGATGAATATGTGTTATACCAGTTTTCTTCAAACTGCTCTCTGAATACACACTCCTGGGTTAATTTTTCCTATGGAAAGAAAAGAATAAGTAGTAAGGAGATAGATAGCCACAAAGCCAAGCTGTTTTTAAAAGAACTAGTATTTTCACAGTACCTCCCTGCTCAATTTACAGAATGAACTATTTCAATAATTTTAGCTAAGTAAAGCTGTATTGCTGGGTATTTCATAAAACAGTCACAGGGGTGGATAACTATGCGAAGCAAAAATGATTCTCCAAAAGCCCCACTGCCCAAATCAAAACAGCAACAACAAAACCAAACCCAGATATTTTAGTTTCTGATCATTCCCAAGCACCTGGATATTGATGGACTTCTATAACTAATTGCTTCAGTTATCAGTGCAATCATCCAAACAAACAGACATAAAGAAAATAAGAACTGGTTTGCAGCACTGTAACACAATTTAGGGCCTTCAAATCTCTATGTCCTTTCATTGCACGGAGAACTCAATGCATTTAATTAATTTTAAAAGATACGATTTGCTAACTTTAGTTTGGTTTATTATTTCTATCACAGAACCACAACCCGAGACAGATTCAAACAGGAGTGCAAATCCCACGTGCTGTGATGAAGTTAGGTGAGGAGACTCCTCCAGGCTTGCTTTACTAAGGCTGTCCTCGTGCCCTGTCCTACTGACAGGACCCCGTGAAGGCATCAACCATTCACCACATCCCCTTGCCGCAGACTCCCATGGCTTTCCACTTATTCAGTCTGTGTGTACCTGGCTACATCCTTTGGTCTAAATAGATGGTTTTTCCTTAAGATGAAGCCACCTGATAACTGGATTCAATTTAGGAAGGACTCGCACAACTGACTGAGCAAGAAGACTGGATAAAGGTGGTGAGTTCTAGCATGGAAGAGCTGATGGAAAGTGTGGGAATATTAGTTTGGAAATAGACTTTTCAGTTGGGGAAAAAAAAAAATTATTACATTTTTTGCATAACAAGCGTTCTCACTTGAATAGCACTCACATCAACCAAACTTGGCTTCCAGCTGAGGATCAATTTCTAACTATTACAAAGCTCTATGTTTTACAGACATCAGATCTTAAACCAGTCCTTTTAGATAGATACATAGAGAAGGGAAAATGGAGACCAAGGCCCAGATGCAGCAAAGCATTTACAGCACCTAAGCTGTAAATGTGTGCCTGAACACAACCAAGGAGCTGCAGCTCAAGCTCCAATGTGCCCAAGAAACCACCATCAATGACTTAACCCAGGAGCTTCCCAAAACCCACTATCACTGAAGAAGTTTGCAGCTTGCCCTCGGGCTGCAGGTGCCTTTGGGGCCACTTCTGCTAACAGGGACTCATGTCACAACCCTTTCCCTAAGCAGCATGCTTCAGCTTTTATGTTTCACTGCTGCTCTGCATGGCAAGCATGCCACTCCAGGTGCAAAGCTCTGCAGCCCACCAGGGTTGGGGACCAGCATCCCAGCCAGGTCCAATGAGCCCTATGCACCTTACAGGAGTCACCCAGGAACCACCACATGGGGAGGGCAATCCTTGCACGAGTGGAGAGAGCAAGCCAGCACCCCTCTGCAACCCTAAGAACTGCAAGGCCAGGGTCCTCCTCAGTGCCTCAAGGTGTGGGATTTGGAGACTTCTAAATTCAGCCTCTGGCAACTCCAGCAGGCAAGAAAGGTGGCAAGCACAGAGCTCCTGACTTCCCCTTTGTTGGGCTTTGGAAACCTCATGACCCTTCAGGAAGGAGAAATCCGTGACAGGACCAGGTTTCAGAAATTGAACACTTGAGTATTCACTATGGCAGCAACCATGTCCCTGTGTG
This sequence comes from Nestor notabilis, assembly GCF_000696875.1. NCBI lineage: Eukaryota > Metazoa > Chordata > Aves > Psittaciformes > Psittacidae > Nestor > Nestor notabilis. The sequence continues at coordinate 18,756 of NW_009926966.1, read as the reverse complement.
GACCCGGGTAGCAACAGCTTGAACAGTCACAGAAGGAGCCTGGTGGAGACAATGGCAGTCCTATCCTTTGTGCCCTCTCCTATAGTCTGACCAGGAGATTTCCCTCCCTGTGGGTGCAGCTGAGCAGCATATGTGGAAATATGAGCACGTGCTCCAGCCAGCTGTATGTAACCGTTGCCTTTAGAGGTGTTTTTGACTATAACATTTTTAACATGCAAAGTAACTCAAACACAGCAACACTCCATACTAGTTATAGGAAAAAGAAGCACAATTCTGTTTACATTAAAACCCTCTCTATGGGCCAGATCCTGTAACCTCGTATTGATAATTGCCTCTATGTCCTTCAACAGTGAGAAACTGCAGCAGTAATGTGTATTCCTGGATCTCTGCAGCAGCTGAAAGTTACACACACTGCAGTAGCCCCCTGCACAGCCTCAGTGTACAAACTACTATAAAAACTGTTTAGCTGCTATAAAGACTTTCTTTAAGTACAGCTTTCGTTACTGTTTTATTTTGCATGAGGTTTAAAATCACTTTGTTTGCACTAAGGCAGAAGCAGACGCTAAGGCGTATTACATGCTTGGCCTATAGGTCCATGGGGAAAGAGAAACTAATTCAAATTGTTCTCCTGCTCTCAGAAGGCAACAGGGCCACATGACAAGCACTGCAGAAGCACTCACTGCTAAAAATAGCAACATTTTCGGAAGATATTCAAGTCCTGTCTTGAATTCATTAATTATTCACTTCATCTGCATTTTTTTTAGCATCATCATAAATTTCTATCTTTGTAAGAACAGTTCTTCCCTGTGCCCTGTATGGGAAATTTTAAAACAGCCTCTCTCTCTGGCAGATCTGATGGATCATGAACAGTGCTGTGGTACCATTAACTGCCTTGAATAAGGGGGTTGGTATCGTACTGTGCTCTGGATGAGTTCAATAGATTACAAGCTTACAAATTCAATGTTTATTTTACAGCCTTATCCCGTTTCTATTTTTCATTCTCTTACAACACAGCTACATCTCTTTTGCCCTTCATCAAAATTCTCAGACATTTGTGTACAGACAGTAGGCAAATACTTCAACATGAACTTGACAGAGCAACCAGGATTCAGGTTCAGATACAGAGAGACACATACCACACTTTCAGAGAAGTGAAATAATTTCTTTGTAAGTACATCAAACCATTTCCTTCTAGGATGCCTGGAAATTCTGGTGGTAGTCAGAGACCACTGGAGTAAATTGGTGTTGGTGACTTGGATCAGACCATATAAACAATGTGGGGACCAAAATCATGGCATATCCTTCTTCCCATGGCCTGGAGATCCTTGTAATAATAGCTGGTCTAATACCATGACAGACAGAAACCAAATCCACTTGGATAGTCATTTATGTAGAATCGTAGAATTATTTAGGTTAGAAAGTATCTTTAAGATCATTGAGTCCAGTTGTTAACCTAACACTGCCGAGTCCACCAATAAACCATGTACATACTACCACAGCAGTACTGAACACTAGTTTACACTCATGTTTTGAGCACATATGCCTTTATTCAAGCTAGAAATGAGCATAATACAGGGGTAAGGCTGGTCCATCCTGCCAACAAGCACCTTCTTGCCTCACCAGCTTAGGATGGGAAAGTCTTGGTGAAAGCCAACTCTCCCTATATGGGAAGGAGATGGTGTTTTCTGATCACAAGTGACTTGCATTTTCCCTCCCAGCTATGACTTTTAGGAAGTCCCTGTATGCACAGTCAAAAAGCAAGATTTAGCCCTAGAATACAGCAATTTTTGGATACTTTTATTCTAGCAACTGATTTCTCTACCATTTTTCCAGTGCCAATATTTTCTTGCATCATTCTTAACATCACTAGACGATCTTTGTCGAAGGCTGACACAAATACCAAACATACCCAACTGGAACAGCTATGGAAAGTAACCTGCATTCCTGTGAAAGGGGAGGCTGCCTGCCTTGATCAAATCATTTAATTCTGAGGCCAAATAAGGAGGTGACCTCAAAATTATATAAATCAGATGTTGCACCACACACACCACATGTCTTCTGTGAGGACTGTTCATAGAGTATTGCACTACAAAGTAATAGGTTCTCATTTTACTTCATTTCCACGCTTTATCTGACTGGGGGTTTTTAACCTGTTGTTTAACTTAGAATGTTCAAATAATTGAATTGTGCAAAGGTGCACATATCACAGGTATGAAAACCTAAGGCAGAATAATCCAGGAGTCAGCTAATGCCTAGTCAGTGTTAGCAAGCCCAGAATCCCTTTCCCTTCCTATATTGTCCACCATCTAACCAGGGAGAAAAATTATGTTATCCTATTTCCAGGTGGATCAACTAAAAGTGAGATTGTAAATAAATAAAGTACATAGTTACAGTTATCACAATGAAAGATTTGCCAGCTTGTTTAAAAATAGATATCCCTGTGAAGTAACTAACAGAAAATAAGTAGAAATACACATGTGCACTGCTCAGAGAATGATTTCATGACTCTGAAGAATGGTAAGGCATTTGTGCTGCTTAGTAGTTGAAAGCACAGTACAGGGTCCTATATCAATATTCTTTTTTTTTTTATTTATTTTAAATAACCTTACAGGACTGTAACTTAATTTTATTTTGTAACCTGGCAAAAGGAAATATCTTCAGACCATCATTCCTAAAATCACAACAAATACTTTTCATGTCTAGCAAACGATTCTGTTCTATGCCACTGATTCAACAGCGATTCTTCACAAGGAAAGACCTAATTCTGAAGTCCAAACAACTATTAACAAGAAGTCTATCTGATCTAGGCAGCACTTCCTACATACCTGCTGCACATTATCACTGTGTTAATCCACCCTGTCTTAATAAAATCATGTATAAATATGTAGTCTCCTAAATAAGTTCATGAAAATCCTTCATTATGTCTGCATGACGTTAATAAAAACTACATATGTAGTGAAGAGAAACAAAAAAAACCAAAAACAACCTATTCTCTTTCAAAGTGGTTTTCTTTGCTGTTCTGCCTAGAAACACACACATTTTACATGCAATTGGCCCTTCCCATGCTGTAATGCAAACAGCCTCTAGAACATACAGTGTTCAGCTAATAATTAACATTCATCCAGTGTTATCATAATAAAGGCGTAGTTTAGCATTTGCTGTGGTGGTGTCAGATCTCCCATGCTAAGCCTGTTAGTCTCTGGCTGGGTGGACAACCTCCAGCCACAGTGAGAAGCCAAATGCTGGTGTCTGAACAGCATCACTTTCCTTTCCAAGTTAGACAGCAATGCAAGGCAAACTCTGCACGTCTGACTTCGTGGATGTCACAGAGGTTTCTTTGAACAGTTTCTCCAAGTGCTTTTTCAGAATGCTTTGTTCAATAATTTGACAGAACATGGGAAAAAAGGAAGGAAAAAAAGTCTGCTAAAAGGACTAGCTGATTGTTTTTTTTCTGTTTGTGTCAGTGCTTCTCCACAAACACTTCAGAAAGACAGTAGGAAACTGTGCACAGCCAGAGGAAAGACCAAGACAATAGCCAGGTACGCACTCACGTGCATTTCATATCCTGTGGCTCCATTTATAAGATGAGGGAAATTAGGCAAGATGTCCTGGCAAAACCACAGTTGGGTAACTTCATTCTCTCTACCTGAGGTCACCTTGTACTTTCACAGAGTTGGAGTATTCATCTTATTTTCTCCTCCTAAACTTCTAGTTACTTTGCATAAAGCTTTTATTAGACATAAATCCCCACTTAGGGGGAAAAAATAAATAAATAAAGGAGTGACTGTTCTGCTGCCGTGGTGGAGTTATGAGATTATCTTTCATACAAAAACCTTGCAAAGTCCCTGAGACCCAGGAAACCCTGGTTCCCTTAAGAGTGTTATCATCAAAAGCTGCAACAGCTGCACAGATACAGACACTGTGGTGCTTCCACGTCCCAATGAAGGCAGCAGAAAAGCAGAGGTTCCTGAACAAAGCAAGAGGACTCCAACATCAAGAATAAAACCCCAAGAAACCATCAATGCAGCAGAGATTTAATTGTTTGTCCCCTTTGCCCCACTGCTCCTCTTTTCCCACTCCCTTGCTCTCCACTCCATCACGGACCTCCTCTGGAGGGACCAGACCAGGATCCGGCACTACACTGTCACAGGTTGTTTACAGAGCTCTTCTGACATGAACTGCAGCAGGATGAGATGCCAATTAGGCCTCCCTCCATTTTTGCCACTGCCAAATCCACAGCTCTTGGTCTTACTGATATCTACTCCTTTGAGATTTCAAGTTGCAGCATCTATCAAGTTTTAAGCGTGCCCTTCCTGGACATGAAACCACTATAGGAAGAGCAACCCACTGTCCCTGAGCACACATCTGCCAGCACAGACTGCCTACCAGCAGCCATGCTTATGTCCACAAAGGTTTGATTCAGATCTGCCCAGCCAAGTGCATTAAATGAAAATGTGTTTTCACCTGAACACCTAAGATCTGCTCATGCTGCTGTTGGGAGTCATGACAAAATTCCAGGGACAGGCACAGGTCACGTAGGCCATCACATTTCTTTGGAAGCTGAAGAGCTTCCTTCCCTCTCTGTGCCACAATGGAGCAGGACAGGGACAAATTCATCTCTTAAATGACAAACAAGCAGGTGTGTTCCCCTCCCTCCTGCGCCAGCAGGACTGGGCCCACACTGTGCCGTTTACTAGTCACACTTCTAACCTCTATTTTATTTTTGGTTTCCTGGCACAATCGTGAACTGCAGTCATCAATGTTATCTAAGCATCTAATTCATAACGCTTGGCTGAACCCTTCCAAGAATCAGAAAGCAAGGTGGTATGCAATCTGATACAAGGGCCAGAGCCAATTTTTAAAGAAGACAGGAGAAAAGTTCCCATCAGCTTAAATGGAACTTGGATCAGGCTTGCAATGATAAAAAGGCAACAAATATTTTAAGACATTAAAAGAACCATTTCAGGCATGCTCAGATTTACTGAAATCTGTAACTTGACCTACCTCAGCTCCCCACTCCACAAATTCTCTTCTATCAAAAGACGTGTATGTCAAACCAATGCTGTTACTCTCCAGCTACACACACACTCTTTAGCCTGAAATACTAGTTAAGCTTCTAGCTGAATAGAGATTTTTAAATAGAATATGCTTTCCTTAAATAGAACTAATATGGAGCATAGTGTCAGTGTTTTGTCAGTATTTTTTACTTTGTTTTGTGGTTTTCTAAGCACAGAATGCTGTGTTAAAGGCAAGATAGCCCTCCTTCAGCAGAAAGTGCTGCCTTTTGCACAAGCAAGGAGCTAAACTCATATGCTGAAAGACAGTATTAAGTGGGTGATAAAAAGTACTTTATCTGTAAGAGTCTCTACACTCAGTAAGTACCCCCCAAACCGGATTTATTCATCATTAGAGAAGCACCTTATCCCTTAGCTATGAGGTACCATCATAAAAAGAGCAGAATGCTCAGGGTCCTTCATAAAACACTTTGCCACAAGGACCAAATTATAATACATATGTAATGATAAAAATGTATTCTATGAAAGTTGTTCATGTTTTATTCTTTCAGCAAGATGATTTGGTCACGGACTGATGAATAAAAGCCTGACTCTATATTTTATGATTAATTTTATGTAAAGTTACCTGCTAGATACTAGCTCAGAGGACAGGGACATTAGTGACCACATTGTCATTCTAGATGGAAGTTTTCAAACAAACAAAACATCACGGGCTATCACATTTTGGAAAGATCCATCCCTCCTCACTGAAATGCCGAACATGCACTGGAGTCTTGGAAACCAGTAAGTTTAACAGAGATTTGAAGATCTGCAGTGTTTTGGCGGGCAGTACAAGAAAGGGTTGGTATTCTAAGATCTTTACCTGGCCAGACTCGATTGCATATTCAGTTTAAGTTGTTTAAAAATGAGTCCTTTTAACATCCTATCTTTCTGGACACAAAGGAAGGCCAGCATTTCAAAGAGCTGCTGCTGGAGAAAACATGTCACATTTGTCCTTTTCGACAGCAGTGCTCTTCCATCGGCAAACATTTCTCATAAGTGGTCTCTCCAGAGACGACTCTTCGGATTTCCCCTATTCCTTTTCCCAGAGGCAATCCCACCATAAAGTCATGGGTCTAGATACACACATTTTTAGTGTTTGACTTTATGAGTAAGACAAAAAAATATTTCCCTAAGATTTCTTGGAAAAAACACCTATCTTTGGTGTTGCTATGCCTTGACTCAAGTTTTCAGTGACACACCTAAACCAGCCTTTCAGAAGTGCTGGAGAAAGTCAGCTCCTCTGTGAGCCCCCTACTCCTCACACACACACACATCAGTGGACCTGTCTTTCAATGGGTCAAACTTTAGCCATGCAGTTAATTTCAGCTTTGGTGAAAGAAGTTGTCAATCTGTCTGAAAAAAAAAAAAAAAAGATATATAATAACAACTTCAACAGAACTGGTGACTGAAGAGCTCAAAGACCAGGCAGTTGGTCTACTAGGTATTCAGAAGCACAGGAACCTTCCAAAGAACTCAAATTTTTGAAGTAAAAAGAAAAAAATAAAATAAAACTATTATTTTGTTTAAACTTTATATTTGTGTATTCTGAAATGACTCAAAGGATTTTCCTGAAATCTTCCCCAGTAACTTTCCTGTTCTGAGTCCAGCTTACACACTAGATGCTATTCTAACAAAGGCATCAGCCCACCAAAATCCCCCTTGCTATACAAAAGCAATAAACACTTACATGTTAAAAGACTGTCTTTAGATTGCAGACTCTCACAGGCAGGAACCTTGTCTAAGTTTAGGTTTTTAAAACTATGAATACAGTAGAGCTTTTATCTGTATCAGGGTCTGATGACACAACCATAAAATTAACTGGTGGTTTTAAGGGACGAGGTCCAATTCTGATCCCATTGAAGTCAATGGGATTTCAACCATAATAAAATCAAGTCAAAATTTCTCCTGAGTCACTGTAGCCCCCATAATTGTGTAACATTTGAAGAGTAAAGTTTAGCAGATTAAAGAATGCACAGCCTGGGCGAGACCCCAAAAGCATGCAGTATTCACACCAGAAGCCAAGTTCTTCCTCAGCAGCAGTCATGGAATATGAATATAAAATCTGATCTTCAAATCAAAAGTAAGAGCAGAAGTCTGCCCTATAAAAGGAAAGAAAAAGAGACCAAAGGACTTTATAAAAGGGGGGGAAATGGATTTGCACTGTAACAAGCTTTATTTCTTAAGCTTTTTGAATGTGACACAAATGAACTGCATTACTGCACATCACCAAATCAGCCTGAGCACATTCAAACTGCAAAGCAAATCTCAACCTAGACAAAATCCCTAATGAGGTCCCCTCAGGGCAGACTTTTTTCTACTCTGTCTTTGAAAATGACAAATGGTAATGTGGGGAAGAGTGCCATGTTCACGTCCCACTGGCTCCTGAGTCAGAAACAGAGCACATCAGATCTTTATCTGATCCAGCAAATAATCCCCAAGCATATCTCAGTATGTCACTGCTGATGATGCCCTTTTAGCATGTCACTTCAACGTTGTATTCTCAGATCAACTGAAGACACCGAACCTTTTCACACCTCCATATCGTTATCACGGCTAGCTCCAGAAATGTGCAGGGCTGCAGTGATTGGGGAGCTACACAACTGCAAAGAAATGAAACTGAAGACACTCAAACTGAACATGCCCTGCACTTGCTCACTGGGTAGGATTTGAGCTTTCAATGCAGTTATGCCACTCAATAACTACCTGCTGTGGACAGTGCAGTGCTCAATCCCTCTCCCACCCTACAATGCAGCTGATTCCCCCCACTGAGCATTAGTGCTTGTCCACAAAGGCAACAAGCCAGTTCAGGAAACTTAACCAGCAGAGAAGCAACCCTACAAAAAAGCAACTCCAAGCTTTCTTCTGTGGCTTTATGTCCCTAAATTAGCCTTCTGACAGGTCAGATGAGTGCTGGTGTTGGAGCAAAGAAAGAAGCAGAAGCATGTAGCAAAGGCAAGGAAGCAGGGCTGCCCTTCCCAGAATGGAGCTTCTGCAAGGTGTTAGATCACCTTGGCTGCTTCCTCAAGCAGCATCTCCAATCTTCCAGTTTTGTAAGAGCACAAAATTCTTTAATTAGGGGAAAGCAAAACACTAAATTAAATTAAGGTTTGAGTAGGATCTTGCTTTACTAAAGCTTAGCTTTATACACACATACACACACACACATATATATATAATTTATGTAGGAGATATTCTAATACTTTCCTGTCCCAGCAATGTAGTGAGAATCCAAGTTCAGCACAGAATTGCACACCAAATATAGAGATCATTGAGAGTTTTCTCTCATATAAAATGATTCTCAGACTTAGTAAGCATCTGGAGTGAAGTCCTCTGAGGAAAATCAAAGACCTGGGGAGAACTGTAGTATCTATCCCACAGAACACTATCAGAAGATGTCCCTCTTTAGTGACAGGTCTTATAATCTGTGAAATTCTGGTTTAAAAAAATAGACTGAAGTTTAAAAATACCACAATAGCTGCAGTTTCTCACAGAGCTTTCTCCCATATTACCTGTGTTAAATGTGTGGATTCACCTATCAATTCTTCCTACACCTGTACATCTGTACATCTCAGAAGACCTTTGTTTTCTGTAGTCCTTCATACCTTGCTGAGTGGGTCATGGTTTCTGCTCTCATCCCCAACCTGAGAGGAATGCCATTTACAGTACCCAACTTTCAGCAAGGCTGCCTATCCAAATTCAGAATGGAGATTATCTGCAGAGGTGAAGCAGATAAGGTTGTAGACAAATCTTCCCAAGTAACTGAAGTTTTAGCGCTTTTCTTGGACCTACACCTTCCAGAAAGTAAAATTCCACAGTCACGAAGTTATCTCCTACTGTACAGTGCAGGGAGAAAGCATTTATGCTTCATCTCCCACCTCCCCTCAAAAATTCCTCAGGCCAGCTCAAAATCTCACTTCCTCATGACCTGACACTTCCTCATAATCCAACCTAAGCTTTCTTGTGACCCATTCAAACCAATTCATTCTTGTCCTCTATTTCAAAGACTTTTTTTTCTCTCTTTGGTATTAAACTTCAATGTATTGATAGAGACCAATAGCATACCCTCTGTTTTCATTCTGCAGGCTAAATAAGCCAAGATTTTTAGATTTCATCATTTTATAGTCTTTCCACCCTTCTGATCATCCCATTAAGCCCTTTCTGCAGTTTCAATCATCTACTTTAACACAAATGACCAACTATATTTTGCATTTAGACTTTAGTACTTCAGATCAGCAAGTCCCTTCTGTGGGGCTGCCTTCCGTCTGCCTTCCCAATTTTGTAACAATTTCAGTAACACACTACTACTTTTTTTATGACAAGATGTTTAATGTCCCTAATAAAAGGAGGGAGTAAAACCAGCCCAAGGACCAATAAATAAAAACTCCACTAATAGCTCCACTCCAGTCTAACACTTTTCAACACTCCTCATTGCTGTCTTCTCTTCATTTTTTCACCATCTATCATACAAGTGCTCTTGTATGTAAGTGACACCCATTTTACTCACCATAGCAAATGCTCTCTTCTGTGGGTCATACCTAACACAGCCCTGCACATTAGCAGAACCGTATTTCCTGTTTCTAGAAACAGAAATTCCTAACCAAAATAAAATACTAGGCTTGCCTGAAACTATTTATCCAGCTTCAGTAAACTCATCTTGCACGTAATTCCAGGTCCTCCTCTACTCTTGCATTTAAAAGTGTGCTCCTATGCCCCAGGCACAAGCCGCATCAGGCTGATAACCCTCCAGCTTCCTGGGTCATGCCCCAGCCAAACACAAACCATGCGGCTGTGAGACCACAAACACTCAAGGCATTGCCTTAGAGGGAAGCAAACACTCCCTCTCCCAGGCTTGCTCCCACCTCTGCATCACATCTTGCAGTGACCTAGGAGGGAACCACAGTGGCTGAAGACAGCCTCTCTGCTTGGCCAGTTGTTTTCCAGTTCCCCACTTCAATTCACCAGGCAGCAACAGAAAAGCTTGTTCCAGCAGAAAGGAGGGGATTGATGGCTGGAGGGAAAATAGCCTCTTCTTTAAGCAATGGTGTTGGCTGCCCCTACTCCCTTTGTTCATCACATGACAGGGAATCCCTCAGCCCCATGTTACCACCAAAGAGTCTATCAGAAATACTGGCTAGCCCAGTCAGCAGCCACGTTCTGACTATATTGCATTTACAGTCCCACCTGAATGCACCACGTTTGTAAAGACTCCTGTTCTCTTTTCAATTATATACCTTAAAAAGTTTTTGCCTTATATTTTAGTGTATGTTTCAGGGCCCCAGTCAGCTTTACTGCAGCAATTCCTATTTTAATCTGATGCTCCTACACTTCTAAGATACATGCTTTTCTGCAACCTGCCCTCTGCCTCATCATCATTTGTACCATTTACCAAAAGGCACTTTATTATTTTACAAACAAGCAGAAGGATGTTAAATCTGCTGCCATAACCATTATCCACCCTGGGATCTGACCACTCGCAGCCTAGAAGCCTGCACTTTCACTCAGGGAGATTGCATTTAACTCTCCCTTTGGAGGGAGTTGTGTGCTGCAGCTGTCCTACTTCCAAGCTCATCTCACCCATAGGTACCTGTGTGTACACTGACACATAATCCAGATTATTAAAAAAAGAAACAATCAATCTGAAGCATATGGAATTGCTTTAGATCAGAGGTGTTTAACAGGAAAGTGTGAATAACACTGCAGGGTAATTTATTTATCTATCCTATTCTTAGATACCTGTAGTGACCGTATACTTGGCCCAAATGCTGTTCCCAACATGCACCTTTAACCTGTTTTTTTCTTCATGTTGTTTCTGTGCACCTTGACCTACCATCTGAAGGGCTGAACAATTCCATTCCCTTATTTGCACAGGAACATAAAAGATATTTGTAGAATGCAGCAAAACAAATCCTTACCTACAGCAAGCAATTTTCAGTAAACTATGAAAAATTGTCCCTTTTTTGCCAAAAGAATTTCTGTTCAACCATCTTTGTAGCTGCATAGTCCTTCCAGGACTGTGGGGACCCAAACAAAAGCACAAAGCACTGCAGGTGCAGCCCTGCTGGGACAATAAAGAGGCATATCATCACCTCCCTGCACGCTTACTGAGAAAACATGTTTCTTCAAGGACAGTACACCTTCTCTCTTTATCTCCTTCACCCTCTCCCCACTAGTTTTAGGAGCAAAAGCCGGGTTTAATGTCCCAAAAATGTTTGGACAAAAAAGTTTTCAGCTGATTTTTTGAAGGACAGCAATTTATTACCCTGTTATAAGCAGTCCTAAATCTCACTTTGCTGCACACACCCTGTAAGTCTGAAACCCAGAGGTGAGGAGTCTCCCTCCCTGATTCCAGATCTGGGCTTTTTGGCTCTGTCCCAGCTGCTCTGTGGGAATATGAAGTCTCCCTCTCTTCTCCCCTCTCCCCTCTCCTTTCAATCACTGCTAGCCCTCTCCCCCTTTCCCAACAACTCCAGTATATCCCCTGCTTTCCTCCTCCCTCCCTGCCCAGCTCCCCTTGTAGCTGCTCCAGATCTTCCAACTCCCAATTTTCCTCCTGAGCATCCAACTTGAGCTGCCTTTTGCCACCTGCCAAGGACACAAGGAGCAATGGAGACACCAGCATCACTGCCTGCTGTTAATATTCCCAGGGGCAGCGGTGCGGGGCAGCATGATGGTGGGGACAGCCCATGAAGGCATGAAAGTCCTGGGACTGATCAGAAAGACCTCCCTTACTCCATGGCATGGCACCAAGGAGCATAGTTAAGACACATTTGCTAACTTTTGCCAGAGATGTTGGCAAGAGCTATTTGGCACTCTGGAAAGAAAAAGGTCTTTGTGTCTCGTCTTGACACCCTTCGGGTCCCATCTGTGGTTTCCTCCTTTCCAGTGACAAGCACAGTAGCTGTTGTGAAACATGATGACTCACAGCTGCAGGCTACAAGGGGAAGGTAAGGTAAAGGCAGAACAGGAACAGAGAGAGACAGGAGGGAAAGGTGTCACTAACCAGCTTCCAAGTCATCCCTACGTAGCTACCACTGGCTTCTGTGCAGTACGATATACACATATCTTCAGCTTTCCCTGGCTAAATCTGTGGGATGAGGAGGAACCTGAGAACAGCCACCCTATGTTATACATCACTGCCTGAGAGCAGCAGGAGAGTCACTGTGCTCTTTTAACCAGAAAATGCTGCAGGAACTGCCTCCTTTAACAGTGGCAAGTTGGGAAGAGCCTGTCAAGCATCTAATCTAGGAGGAAAGCAGCACTTCGAGAAGGCCAAGGGGAACATGTCTGGATGAAGATATGCTGAAACTGCCGTTACTGTTGCCTTTCATGAAAATTGGCAGCGATCACCCATCCTGGCTGCTCTGCTTCACCATATGTCCCATCTACAGTGGCACCACAAATATGCTGGGAAAAATCTTCCTGTGCCAAATGTTTCAAGCACAAATATAGAAGGATAGAAGTCTTTTAGGATGCTGATTTGATTCACACCTAACATATTTTTCATGCAGCAATTTGAATATAAATATGATAGTGTCGTAGACACAGGGCATCTATTCCAGCAGCATCAAGTGCTGCAGTACTGAATGCTTGCAGAAACACACCTGCTTAGATCCAAAATGCTACTGTAGAGCAGGACCAGGTATTTCTTAGGCTGCTAAGAAAACAGTTTCCCACCTTAGAAAATGTGTTTACAGCCTCTTAAGTGTACCTGCTCCATGACAAAGATGGTGCTATTGACAGCCCTGAGTGAAGAAACCAAGACAGAGGGACTCACTTCCCAGCACAGGCAGCACAAGGGCAGCTTGCTCGTGCTACAGAACAGTTCAACTCAAATGAGTGGTCCACTTAATTCAGGTGAAAAACTTGAACCTCAGCCTATCACGTATCAGTCTTGAAACTAATTTCAGTTAAACTGATCTTCCCTCTCTCCAGGAAGGTAATTCTGTGTTGGATTGTGCTTGCTTCTGGTTCAAACCACATTTATTCCCATCAGAGAACTTAATTTTCAATTAATTGCATTTTTTTGACCAAAACCAAACACAAAACATTGTCATTTAAAAATGTCCAGCCAATTCTCATGAAAATCTGCACTGAGGACTGCTTGTCTCAGTGTTTCTATGAGAGCTGACAGTTGCTGAAATATAGGCACTAGGATTGCTAGCGTTGACAGGGCTTTAAAGCATCATCACACAGAGTAGCCATTAGAGGTTATATTTCATTGGAAGTAATGTAATTCAATTACCATCACTCTTTAGTATGTCTCATCTCTGGAGGCTGACAATAAGCCATATCATCCATCAGATTTTAACCTGAACTTTGCATTCTGGCCCTGTAGATTGCCAGTTCTCCATTATGAATGGCTTTATATTTTTAGCATCATTTCATAGGGAAAAAAGGTTATCCAATTATATTATACATCCATCTGCCTGCCCGTCTGTCCTTCCCTAGCTTTTCAATCAGTTTCAATCAGGAGGCAAAGGTCTTCAAGAAAATTAAGTTCCTATCAGTTTTGCAACTAATCAGAGGCAGGGTAAAGAAGAGAAATCATTTGCACGTCCCACTTGGGAGTGATAAGCTATGCAATCCTTGCAAACTGACAATCTAGTGAGCAGGAACAGCTAACTCTGTCTCTTTCTCATGCAAGAAACACACAAGCTTGAGAAATTTGTGTTACTGCAGGAACTGAAAGTCAGAGGCACCCATGTCTTGGACTGTGAGACACAAAATCCTAGGAAAACAGGTTCCCTTAGAACTGGTATTCATGAGACAACTACTTTATTAATACAGTGAGTTTAATAATTTACAAATAATTTCTTGTGCATATTTCCTCAGCAAAGAATGTTTTGAGTAGTTACTCTGACAGTCAACCGCACTGCAAACACAAAATATAAACTGCACAGAAGAGTGACGTAACATTTGCTTTTCCAAATCTATGCATTTGAGTTCTATCAATAACCACATTTTCTTTTTGTGAATATCTGAAGTGCAGAGTAACTGATTTACTATGTTTACCTGTTTAAATGATTACTCTTACTGATGATTACCAACATTAATGATTTATATTACTTTTGCTGTTCTGCCTTTTTGCTGTCTGAACTATAAAAGTACTTCACCAGTTCTTTATCCCATTCATCAGCTGCACAAGGATTGTGACTTACGACAACTTACTCACTCCTCACAGGCAACTTGTTTACATTTGTCATTGCATCCATTTGCTTTCTCTCTTCCTCTCCATCCTTCCAACCTTTTCCTCCTTCATATTGCCATTTAGCAAAGGCCTTTTCTTTGGCCTTTCCCACTCACTGGTTCTCACAATCTGTGCATCTCCTCCCATGTCCACACATTCTCCATCCCAGCTTTGGCCTTCATTCTACCACCTCTTCTTCTGCCTCCCATATACACTGTCATGATCTGTACCTCCTCGCTTCCTCCCTCAGCTGGCTTTTCACTCAGATCACAGTCCCCTTTCCCTCTCTACTTTCCCTCTCTCACACAAAATGTTACTAGGAAGGGATCGGTGAACCTGGACACCCCTGTAAAAACACTTCTGCTGTCCTTCCTGATCTTGCTTCCTCATGTTCCACCATGGATCATGTATATGGAAGCTGAACTTCCCTCTTGCTCTCTCTGTTTTCACCTGCCCATTCATCACCATCTTCTCATTTCCTCCCACTCTCACTGCTGCCCCACTCAGCTTTCCTCCCCACCCTTTTCCCAGTTACAATTACTCTCCTCTGATACTGGTACCTTCAGCTACACAGGCTTAGGCTACACCTAAAGCCTTTTTGCAAAATTTACACAATCAATAAGTTGACCTTTGCCACCTCCTCCTCCATGTTTCTACTGAACCCCCATGGATACACAGCCTCCCTTCGCTCTAGGCATTTGCTTACTCTTCAAGACTCCCATCCTCTTCCTCAAATAAAACTCCTTCTCAAGTCCTTGTCAACTTTGGAGGTTGAGACTTTGCTGTTAGAAAAGGCAGCCGGCCTATTACTAGTTTGGGAGTCGCCTTCTTGATTTCAGCAGATTTCAGATTCCCCATGCATATGATCTACCCAGGGTGTGAACCCCAGTGTACATCAGATGTCTCAACTATTGCCAGGTAAGGGTCACACACACACACACCATTCTGCCACAAGGCAGGCTATGTTGCCAAGAACAGTCACCCATCAGCTGCAGGTAGGCTGAATCGCCAGCCTAACTCCCATGTCTAAAAGTACGAGTTTTACTCCTACCTCACACCCGTTACTCGCTCCTGCTGCCATCATCCCTCAGAGACCACCAGGTAAACTTTCAGGACAAGACCACCAAGCCTTTTGTGCTCATTCCTATACCTTTTTACAACTTTTATCCACTCCTATTTCTCATTTTCTCATCCACATATGCTGTCCTTCACCTCCCCCTCTATTTTCATCAGTTCCTAAAAAACTCTGCCTACACGCAAAAGGTCTCACTTTAGGTCTTTACTGAAAGGACACGTTTACAAACCTTACAGTACTTCTTTTAGTTTTCGGTGACTAGCTCTGACCATCAGTCTCCATTGCTTTTATCTAAATTGTTGGTCATACGCATTATTACTCATTCCTGATTTTGTCCCCTCTCCCGTATTTGTTATACCACCCACAGGGTGTTGCTTTGAGTTAGACTTCAAGCTATTTAGAACAGAAACAGTGCTCTAAAACATCTAATGCAACGGGGGCTTGCAGGAGCTGGCAAGTGTTTTTCCCACAGACTATAAGGATCACAACTGCCCAGGGCCAGCAGGAACTTACCGAGCCGTACAGTTCCCCTTTCTCATTCATTCCAAGGTAGAGTCCACTGTCGACTCCTCGGATGCTGACCAAGCCCACTGCTATACTGATAAATTCCAGTATACCTACAAAAAGCAGGAAAAAACAAACAATGTACATATTGTTTCCATCGAAAGATTTTTTTTTCTGATGCCTGAGCAACAAGCAGCTATTTTCACAGATGTTTTCCCATTTTCAATGTTGTTTGAAGATGAGGAACAAATGGCTGTATCTTTAAGTACAATACTTGACCAGTGAAGTTCTTTGAGTTTCTGCTAGAATGATGCATTGCAGACAGCATGAACATACCAAATTTAAAAATTACTCTCAGTCTTTCTCATGATTTCTAAACACAGATCTAAACGTTGGTCATATTCTGGTTTGCACAACAAGTAATAATTTGAAGAAAAAGCAGTATTAAAGAACCTGTGAAATTTGTCTTGCAAAGTAACTTCTGAAAAAGTACATTTCAATCAGAATTGTGAGAGAAAAACAATGTTACACGCGGAACCAAAAGATCTACTTCTAGGCATCAGGAATCAGGAATATGGGAAAAGATTTACTCACAGTATAATCTTCCAGAGGCTTGAGAACTGAAAATCCTTAGTATAGTCTCACACATTTCTGTGTAGATAGTAACTGTTCTCTCTGGTGTGTTATTTTTAACTCATCTCAGTTTTGAAAATTAATATATTCTAAACCTAAGTAATAGTGTATAAATGATTAATTATTCCCATGCACATAACAACAAGCTCACATGGACATTTGTGCACTAGAGACAAGAACATTTTGCCAAGAAGCCCTGCTTCTACAAAGCTCCTAAGTTCAGCATCAATGTCCATGATACAGCAAGTATCTGTATCAAATAGAAGGCTTGGGATTTTTTTGGCATCCTTCCCTCTTCTATGAGGGTGCTACCAGCCAAACTTTGAATAAACCTACAAGTCCTGTGGAAAAAAGGGAAACTGATTCCTATGTGGGAATGCTTGTGTAGGACTAGAGTTAGCCAGCAATATTCAGAAGCACACTCCTGCATTATGCTACTTTCTGAGCCACAAAATAAAGCCCAGAGTAGCATTTTCAATATATTCTTGTGAATTTGCATGTCTAAGCACACCATGTAACTACTTTTAAAGCTTAATGGAAACTATATTTAGATGAAATAATAAAACAGCCACGTAGTATGTGTTGAGCTTCATGTGGCCACTAGGAAAGCACTTTCATGGATTTTCTGAACAATTAATTTGGCATCTCCCACAATATAGTTGTGCAATAATCAATAACAGGCATGAATCACATAAATCTAACACAGCAGAAGTTGAAGCCAATAGGGAAAATTTATGGCCAAGCTAATGTAAAGATGAAATGTATTCCCTGTAAGGGACTATTGATCATTACCTTATATATTATTCAGTACTACAAACACCATATTCTTACTGGTTTAATAACTCTGGTTTTAGATGTGGGCATCTTAAATTATTCTCTACATATGAACAAAGAAAAAATACTGGGAAGAATTATTTAGTAATTACTGATTTTTTTTTTTTAAATAATAAAAAGTGGTGGCATGCTGTTTATCTGGTATATGTAGTATCTCAGATACAATCGATCCATTGAAACAATTTAAACATTCCCATTATATCTGGACATGCAATACTTCCAGATTTCTTACTAAGGCTTTTTCTGTAAAGCTTTTACCACACTATCATATTACCTGATACATATTACCAAGCAATTTTAACTGAGGTTAAATCTTATGTTAAGTGTGTACTATACCATACTATACCTAAGTTGAAAGTCTGGCATCTTTCACCTCAGTATAAATGTAGTCTTCAATTGCTGTCCTCATTTCAAGTATTTGGGTGCATGCTGCTTAGCATGTCAAAAGAACAAAAAAGGCATTGTCACGTCTTACTGTAAGTGCAGAAAATTAATTTAAGGTACTTGGCAAAGAGTGTATCCCTGCCCATGGCATTGGGGTTGGAACTAGATGATCTTTAAGGTCTCTTCCAACCCAAACCATTCTATGATTGTATGAGTTTGAGATCGGAATATAGACTTCTTCATCTGAAATATTCAAAAGCCTATTCACAGCAAGTTGTATGTACCGTGCTGTTAAGTCCTTCAAGAGATTATCTGAGGCCAGCCATGCAGTCTTACACAAGTCTTGCCAGTTTAAGGATTGCATGATGTGGCCCAACACTCCAGTGAATATTTTCACTGCATGGTTTCTGTAATGTACAGATGGCATTCAGGACCTGAACCAGATATTAAAATAGATATTCCTATTCAAAATGAGGATGGAACAAACAAAAATCAGGCCATCTGCAAGCTTTAAAAGCTAGAGCCCTATTTATAGCCAAAAATGGGGAAAAGATGAAAAGTAGAGAGGAAATAACTGTCTCATTACATGGGATGCAGAGTATCTTCTTGTCAGACACTGAGCATTTTCTTTAATGAAACCACTTCAAGGCAAAGACCTACTCCTCCACAAAGGGGTTAGGAAGAAACTTTTGGGGAAAGTTATTCCTTATATGTCCACATTAGTCCTTCACACACCTTCCTCCACATGATCCAGCTTTGACCATTCTGAATGGCAGCAGGACGCCAGTGTGGCCATGAAGGCTAGCTCTCCTGCCAGGCTCACAGGAGAGAGGAGGTGGGTCGCTCACACAATGTGAAATTTTAACTTCCACCTAGTTTAGCTCTGGTGAAGAACAGCCCTAGAGAAGCATTTGCAACGAACATCTCTGCAGCTACACATCTTTTTGTTGTTGCTGTTCTGCCCTTTGCACATATTTGCCTTTGGCTATATATAGGCTCTCTTTGTATTGCTGGATTGAAGGAGTTTAGCTTCCTCTGAGTACCCTAACACGCCATCCACGACAACGAATACTGTAAACGAG
>NW_009926965.1:19882-30515 GCF_000696875.1 Nestor notabilis | reverse complement strand
AGGAAGACGCGGCCGGTGACAGGGGGTGGCTGCTTGGATCCTTTTTGTGAGCCGAGCTACAAGACGTTTTGTAGCGAGGGAGGACCGGGAGAGGATCGTGAGGGGATGGAGGGAGCTCTGGGGTCTCTGGTCCACGGTCCCACTCAGAGCAGCATCACCTCTGAGGTCAGGGACTCATCCCATGAGCTCTTCAAAGCCTTTGAGGATGGTCACACCACGCCAGCTCTTTGCGCAACTTGTACCTCGGTTCCGCTGTCCTCACGGTGAAGTTTCTCCTTTCATCCAGCACAGACCTTAATGCACGCCCATTACCTTTCATCCTCCCACCGTGCCCACCGTTGAAAGCTCATAGGATTGCTGGTGTTGTATATGTTTGCTAACGCTGAGGTGAAAGGCAAAAAGATGGTGTGTTTTAGCTGTTCTCTGTCAGACTTCTAGGTCTGTTACACCTATGTAAATACATCTATGTTTTCAGCAAGGGTTACTCTGTAACTGCAGTTTCATTGATATCACTGGTGCCACAATAAAGGCTATTAATAGATTGACCAGAGACAATAGAATGACCTCAGTGAATGGAAATTACACGGGAAATATGCAGCTTTATGCAGGAGGTAACAAATGTGGGGGGGTGTTTTGAGCAGGAAAGTATACAGTAATACAAAGCAAAGTAGGTTATAGCTTTTTGCCCAACTTAAAATAGTTGCCTCAGAAAGCAGAGAGGGAATTTCAAGAGAGTGGCATTCTCAAACTAAGCACATGGATGATGCAGACAAGGTGTATGGAAGCTCAGTGTTTCACATGGGAAAAAAAAGAAGGGTAATTTCTTCTGCGTGATTATATACAACTTTGCAAATGAACTTATTTCATAATTGTTTACATCTGGAATACATTTTTGTGAGCCAAGGAGCATGACATATGTAGCACCTGAGCTGTTCCTGTTCATTTCTTGCCACGCTTTAGATTTGGCATCAAACAGCACAACAGAACGAAAATGACCCACTGGTTTCACCGCAACCCTTTGAAGGCTACAGCTCCCGTTTCATTTAATTTTTACGGGGTAGCTACCACTCCAGCTGCAGCAAAGGTTTGCAAGTAAGTGTGCGTATGGTTAACTTCACTCTGACTCTCACAGTTTGGGGGGCACCCTTAAAAGTAATGGTTACTCTTCAGTTTTTGTTCTGAAGATGAGGAGAAACGCGTAGGCTGGGAAACATTGAGTGTTCAGTTACAAAGACTGAATTACCCAGTTTTCAAGTCTCTGAGTGTATGGCAAGGCCAATTATAATAATGCAGAGGCGAAAGACTGAACATTTCATTGTCTTTCTGATGACTGTGCGTTCTTCTGCGAAAGATTACTTAAAGTCATTTCCATAAGTGAGTAAGGCATGAATGTTCTATTGTAGATAGGGATAGAATGGAAAGAGATTTCAGCTTATTTGGTAGGTCTCTTCTTATCTCTTCAGATGCTCATCCCATTCTAATGTTGAAGAATGTTCTGCTTGTTACTTCTCTTCCCCTGCACCCAAGATCTCAGTAGATAAAGGCATAGTTAGTTTAGTTTAGATTAATAATGAGTCCTGATTATCCGTTGCTGTCTGTCCAAAAAGGTGGTGGTGTACATGGGTGGGTACATTCTTAATAGCACATTTTTGGGTAGAATTTCTTAGAGATCTTTGTCTTGTCTTTTTTCCCCTCCATATAGTGATTTGAGGTTATCTCGATCCCGACTGTTGGAGCTGTTCACAGACTCGAGTTGTAATCCAGAGATGATGAAGAATGCAACTGACCTGTACTTCTCACTCTTGCAAGGTAGGAACATTTATTAGCAATGGTGCTAATACATCAAGAGGTGTGTAATTTGAGGTTTAATGAGACTTCTCACACTCTGTATTGTGCTAATCTTCCACAAAGAAGCTTTGCACTTCTCAGGAAAGAGAGTATCTTCCTGGGTTCTAAGCTTGATACCAGTCATGGGTACTTTCTACAAGTTCCAGTGTCCTTTGTGACCCTGCCAGTACTAAGTGTTGGCAGTTCTGTCCTCTTGCTTTTAATCTCTTTGTGCTTCCTGCTTCCTTTCCTGGAGGAGAAAATGTTTAGGATGTAAACTTCACTCTGATGTAAACTTCTGGCTTGTCTAATGCTGGAGAATAGACTTGTTGCAAGTTTTCTACTGCTGTTTCTCTTAGGTGCATATACAGGTGCTCGTTAGAACAGTATCTACATTATCAGTAGATGATCACCTATGATGATGCATTCCCTTGAAACCTTCCTACTGCCGATATTTTGATAACTCTCTCTTAGCAGTCAGGTGCTCAGGCAAGATTTTTAGGACTGACTTTTCAGGAATCGGCTGATTCATGGAAACTGTGATCCTTCAGTCTGTGGGAAGTGAAGCAGCTCACGTTGCTTTAGTTCCCTCAGTCCCTGGGAGGGTGTAAACCAATGTGACACAACGGTAAAATAGCAGTCCGTGTTGCTGCAGACAAGATTTGGAGAGTTTCATCAGGAAGGCATCACTCTTGATTGCTGAAACCTGCTGCATGTGAAAGGAGCAAGTATTTTCTGACTTTATAAGCATGTGACAGGACCTAGAGCACCAGAGCTCAAATAGCTGCTGCTGCAAGTCTCAAGTTCTTGAGATCTGTAAGACCTGATCAGACCAAGGCCAGTGTTACTCTTCCCTAAAAAATTCCTTGGGCCTGCATGGGGTAGGGTTTGAACATCCCGTAGCATAAACTTCATTCCACTGACTGCTGCTTTCTGGGCTGCTGGATGTAAAGGACCAATTTCCTGTAGCTCTGGAGATAAACGATGACGAGTAGCTGAGTAGGTCATAAGCCCTTTTCCTGTTGACCAGGCAGCTCTTCCTGGAATTTCCCAATAGCCACGATGGTAGCAGGGACAGTCACTCACTCACCTTAAGCAGTCTCACCCATCCTGCACCTGGGTCAGCCCAGCTCCCAGCTAGTTACCATAGAGGACATGCAGACCCCTGCAAGGTTTTCCTTGAGCAGTCAGGACCCACAGGGTTGGGTTGGAGACCTGCTGAGCAAGGAATTTCTTGTAGCTAGTTTGGTGGTTTTTGCACATCTTGTTCTGAAGATATTGAGGAATGAAAGCCTCAGGAAGTAACAGAGGTTTTCTACAGGTTTTATCCTTTCACTGGATGACTCTTCCCAAGAATGCAAGTTGAGATATATTCAGAACTTCAAGTGGACAGACACATTGCAAGGACAAGTTCCAAGGTACATATGCTTTTATGATTACAGTGTATGCATCTGGTTCTTTTTGTCTGTTATGTACATGCAAATGTGTGTAGAAGACTTAAAAGTGCAGCAGTGCAGCAAAGTAGTTTCCAAAACCTTGTTGCTTTGTGGTTTTGATAATTGCCGTACTGTATTAGGTGCTCTGAAGCATGTGCTGCCTTTATTTAAAGGTGTGATCATAGAATCACAGACTGGTTTGGGTTGGAAAGAACCTTAAGCTCATCCAGTTCCAACCCCCTGCCATGAGCAGGGACATCTCACACTAGAGCAGGTTGCTCCAAGCCCCATCCAACACTTGAACACTTGAACATCCAACATCCTTGAACACTGCCAGGGATGGGGCAGCCACAGCTTCTCTGGGGAACCTCTGCCAGTGTCTCATCACCCTCACAGGGAAGAATTTCTTCCTTGTATGTAACCTAAATCTCCCGTGTTTAAGTTTAAACCCGTTACCTGTTGTCCCTGATGACTACAGTCCCTGATGAAGAGTCCTTCTCCAGCATCCCTGTAGGCTCCAAATGCATGATAATAATAAAATAAAGGTTTTGGTGATAAATGCATGATAGTGGTAGAAGGATCTATTGTGTCTTAGTCTGTCTACGAACTATATCTACAGTTAGTTAGAGCAATGCAAAGAAAACCTTGAGAGTATTGGTGAATTGCATATAATAACACAAATTACTGCAGTTTAAAACTTCCATTTGGCACTATTGCCTGAGTAATATCTGCTGAGTTTTTTGAAGTACATTGCTGAAGATCTCATTTTGTTCTTGTCCTCTGAAGCTCCCAGTACATGTACTCCTGGTACAAACCACCAGAGCTTCTGTTTTAAGTCGGGATACAGATGATTCAGTTGACTCTTGCTATTGTAATTGTGTTGTATAACCCCACTTACACATTTGTCAAGCTTTTTCTAGAAGAAAAGCTCAACTTCCTCAAAGCTTTTCTTCCCCTTGGAAGGCAATCTGTTGATTAGGGCTCTCTCCTGATTTTCTCATCGCCATACGCGTTTGTCCTTGTGCCAGCATGATTCTTCCCACTCCCACACCTTTCTTTTTAAAGTTTACTAGTTCCTAAGCTATCCTGAGCTTGTGATTGGAAGTTCGCTCTTTCCACAGGCCATGTTTTTAGCTTCTGAAATTCCCTGCTATTTGCACATGCTGTTTGACTGCAGTTACATAAATACTTGCAATAACATTCGTTCGAGGGAGATGTAATAGACTCTGACTTATTAACTCAGGAGCTACAAGTTTAAAGGAGACATTCCAGAGCAAAGCTTTCCACAAAATGTGCAATTTAAGGGGAAAAAAAAAATCATGGAAAAATGTCAGCCACACCCAAAGCTAAACAAATCTCGAGTTACTGTTTTAAAGTGAAAGTTCCCA
Organism: Nestor notabilis; assembly: GCF_000696875.1. Taxonomy (NCBI): domain Eukaryota; kingdom Metazoa; phylum Chordata; class Aves; order Psittaciformes; family Psittacidae; genus Nestor; species Nestor notabilis. The sequence continues at coordinate 25,864 of NW_009926965.1, read as the reverse complement.
AATGGGAAGGGGAGGCATCTGAATGTGGGAGATTGTGAGCTCTTAAAGGGAATAAGTAAAAATTGAAATCTCTTTTAGGCAGTTCAGCAAGTTGAAAACTGTTGACTTTTGAGATGAGAAGTGTTTTATGGAGAGAAACATTGACTTATGCTATGTGAGCTATCATCAGAGAGAGCTTGTCAGAACAAAATGGAAAGCATAAAATTGATGGGGGGGGTTCTCTGTCTGTCTGTAGTGCCCAGCAGGATGCAGTGTTTGAACTGGTTTCCATGGGGTTTAATGTGGCTCTGTGGTACACAAAGTATGCATCAAGACTCGCTGGAAAAGAAGAGTAAGTGTTTTTCTTTTCTTACTAATTCCATTGCAGCAATATTCCACCCAAAAAATGAGCAGGTTCTGAGTTCTGGCTGTTGTAGTGCATGTCTGTCTGAGGCAATAGGAGTTTGAGGAGGCATTTGGCCTTCATTCATGTGCTGTAAAGTTCAAGTGCGCTTAGAATCATAGAATCACAGAATGGTTTGGGTTGGAAACAACCTCAAGATCATCCAGTTCCAACCCCCTGCCACGGGCTGGGACGCCTCACACTAGACCATGTCACCCAAGGCTCTGTCCAACCTGGCTGTTGTCTGTAGTTCTCCAAAAGTGGGAGGTGGGACTAAATGACACCTAGAGGTCCTTTCTAACTAAGATTTCATCCATTGTTCTGTATTCTTAGTATAACAGAAGATGAAGCAAAAGATGTTCACAGGAGCCTGAAGATAGCAGCTGGGGTCTTTAAACACTTGAAGGTAAAGAAGCTGTCTTTGCTGTGTGTTCTGTAAGTTGTCTCCAAGTACTTTTGTCTTAGAAAAGCATTTGCTTTTCTGACAAGGTTACAGAATAAACAAATACCTCAGACTGTCTGAATGATACAGAGAAAAAGAAAGATATAACTATGTTGTGCAACCACTCGATCCCTGCTTCCTTTTCCCAATGGCAGTGGAAGAGAAATCCATCTGTCTTGCCCAGTAGCTCATGCACAGTGCAGCCAGTCATCTTTGGGCCTTCACTCGGTATCCCACCCATACAGGAATAAGCGACATGCTTTGTACTAGCAGCTATGGTATTAAGCTTAAACTAACTTTGGGACTTGCCTTGTACTTAGGAAAGTCACATTCCAAAACTGATTACACCTGTAGAAAAGGGAAGAGATTTGGAAGCTCGACTTATAGACTCTTACATCATCCAGTGCCAAGCTGAAGCTCAAGAAGGTATCTTCAAGGTTATGTTTGTTGGGGATGGGAAATGACGGTCTTTGTGGGTTTCTTTGGTGTCTCGTGAAGTCTGCTTGGCAGCAGTGCCTGTTTTTAATTCTCCTGAAGTACTGTGGCTTAGTGGGGCGGGTTGCTTTTAAAGAAACTTCAGTTACAATTATAGGAGGAAACTGCCAAAAATCAGTCTGATATTACACATGTAACCACTTTGGAAGAACTCGTGTGTGACATTCCTCCCCTCTTCATTTTTCCTTTCCTGCTGTCTCCTCACCACCATGCTTGCCTAACATAAATCCCCAGTTCCTTTACTTCAAATACTAGTAGCTTGTTTACTGTCCAGTCTCCAGACAAACCTTCCTTCAGCTTTTCTATGAATTTGGAAACATTCTATCCAAGAAACATTCATTCTGCAGTTTGCTTGACTGCACAATACTTGTTTCCTGCTCATGTAGGGGGTTTAAAACACTAAATACCTTTGCACTGATGTGACATCTTCAATTAAACTTTAATACTGTGCTGTGGAATTTCTTTTTTCAGTGACGATTGCTCGGGCTATTGAGCTGAAACACAATCCAGGACTAATAGCTGCGCTTGCTTATGAAACAGCTAACTTCTACCAAAAAGCTGGTGAGTGTCTTGTTTTGTATCCTTAGTGACCTGGTTTATGCTTTCTTGCCAGCAGACCTGCTTTACTCACCCATCAGTTGTGATAGGAACACTGTTTCTCAGTGGACATGCTTTGTATATTTAGCTTCTATTTAGCCCACTGAAGGCTTCAGTTATCAGTGTAACAGATACATCTTGAGAAGGCCTTTTGGTTTTGTGGGAATCCTTTTCTGTAGCTCATGGTAGGAAATGTTAGGGAGGGGAGACAGAAGACAGAGTAATGTCTTGAGGATGTATAATAGCAGCAAACAAATGGCTTGATGTAAATGCAGTGTGTTTCAGGTACCTTTGGGCAGCAGATGACGATGCAGACTGTAAAGTGTGTGTAAAGCAGGTTCATTATGTACATCCTTCCAGATGAGTGAATTGATCTGTGGCCTTACTGAGGCAAGCAGGAAAAGTGCAGAAATATGGGAGTCAGTATAAGAGATGGAATATGTAGCATACTTAGGCTTTTGTAAGTCACTACTTGAAATTAAACTAGGAACAAGTTTTGAAACACTGCCTAAAAACACCTTGGAGAATTAGCCTTCCAAACTCAGTGGACAGCAGTTTCAGGGATTCTAGGAACAACTGCACGATAGCTCAATAAACTGCATACTTTTGGTTTTTCTCATAGTTTCTCTGTGTTTTTGCAGGAGTAATTCATGTCATTTCTTGCTGGCAACTTTATACTTAAGATCTCTTGCTAACTTAAAGAATTCTGGTCTTTGGCGGTGGGTCTGATTTTTCTTTTTGGAAATGTCTTAAGGAATAACTTGACATATGTGTTCATAGACCAAACATTATCCAGTTTGGATGCTACCTATGCAGGAAAATGGAGGAAGTACTTAAACTTGAAGAACTGTTTCTATATGGCCTATGTAAGTACTTTGGTTGGCAGCTGCCACGGCTTTTAATGTTGTCCTAAGGGCTGGATAGGGAATGGGGGCAAGTATTGCCTTGACTTTCTGTGCTTTGAAGGGAGACAGGACAGTGTTGATGGCATTTGAAGTGGTTTTGTGGAGACAAATTATTGCAGTGTGGAATTAGTTGTGATCCTGTATTGTTGAGTGAAGCAGTTCAGGTAGAACATAATACTGCTCTTCCATTATCTGCATCACAATCTGATCCTAACTGATCATCTTTCTCAATGCCCTGAAACTGCATTAAGCAACGTTAGGTACCATTCTAAGTGCTGTCCCTCTTAGCAAGTGCACTGCCTCTCTTGGGATCATTGGCTGCTCCGTTTGCAGTTTATTTCTTGCAGCCAGCCACAGCCTGTAATCTGGTTCTTTCAGACTCTAAAAAAGGCCCAAACTAAGCTGTTAACACAGTTGTCGTTCTCTTATGAAGCTAAACCTGTAGTTCAAAGCTGTTTGCCTTGTTAGCAAGTTTGAGAGATTAAGGAGGCTCAGAGCTGTGGTACTTTTCTTTTTAATTTCTGTAATATGGGCAATGGTAGATTTAGGTAACACTTGTAATACTGTGAGAACAGGCATTAAAGGAAGGAATGCAAGGTAGGCATTCGTTCATGGGATTGTTCCTTTACCTATGGTATTTAGTATTTAAACTCCACAACACCTGATAATAGAAAAGAGGCAGTTGAGTTCTCACTGGAATACAGTACTATTTTCTAGAGTAAGTGTGAAGGAATGGGACTTTTTTTGCTGGAAAAGTTATTTGGACTATGGCAAAAGGCGCAGCAGAACATCTCTTCTGGATCAGTGATGTTTGTTGCAGGTTTGGGTTTTGACTGTTCAGGTTTAGTCTTTGCTTTGTAAAGTTGACTCGGGGTCATCCTCTTTTTGTGATGGGGCTTAATAGAATCATAGAATCAACTAGGTTGGACAGACCTTTAAGATCATCAAGTCCAGCCATTACACCAGGGTTATGCTGCACATTGATACAACAAGAAAGAGATTTGAACTAGACTGTATGCTAGTGCTTTTGGTAAAACAGCTCAAAGACTCTCATCTAGACTGGACACAGCTTGCTTCATACCTACCTCATGGTGTTTATGTTGGACTGCATTGTTCAGTGAATGCTGCTTTGATTTGCATCCCCAAATTGTCAGCTATCTGCAGGGAATGGCAGCTGCAAAGAGCTGCAACTCTGATGTAAAGAAGAGCAGAAGTGAATCAGTGCAGGAAGTGCCCAGTGGTGTTAGTAATGATTTTGTCCTCTCCCATTAGGCATATTGTTACCATGGTCAGACTTTATTGGCGAGTGATAAATGTGGGGAAGCAATCAGATCTCTGCAGGAATCAGAAAAATGTAAGTGTGATTGAGCCTGGGTTACAGGGTCTAATGGTGACATGCCTGGTTTGTTTTGCTGTATCGTGTTTCATAGAACCACAGAATAGTTAGGGTTGGAAAGGACCTTAAGAACATCTAGTTCCAACCCCCCTGCCATGAGCAGGGACACCACACACTAAACTATGTCGCCCAAGGCTCTGTCCAACCTGGCCTTAAACGCCTCCAGGGTTGGAGCATTCACGACTTCCTTGGGCAACCCATTCCAGTGCCTCACCACCCTCACTGTGAAGAACTTCTTCCGTAAGATCTACCCTAGACTTCCCCTGTTTAAGTTTGAACCCATCCCCCCTTGTCCTACCACTACAGTCCCTAATGAAGAGTCCCTCCCCAGCATCCTTGTAGCCCCCTTCAGACACTGGAAGCTGCTCTGAGGTCTCCACGCAGCTTCTCTTCTCCAGGCTGAACAGCCCCAACTTTCTCAGCCTGTGTCCATACAGGAGGTGCTCCAGTCCTCTTATCATCCTCGTGGCCCTCCTCTTATTTTGGTCTCCCATGAACTTAAGGTCACCTGATGGAAATCCAGCCCAGTTTTGAATAGAGACAGTGTATCCTTTCCTCTGTCTTACCAAAGACTGTCTTTCGTAACAGTGCTCCAGAAAATACCATCTTCACTTCTGGGCCTGTTAGAGACTGGCTCTGAACTGCCTGCAGTACAGTGTGAATATCACTTGTCTGGTGTTGATGGATGTTAAGTTACTGCAGCCTTTTCTGCTGTGGAGGTTGCTGTAGCTTACATTAAATAGTAAATCCAGATCATGTTTCTTTGTTTCTAAACAGGTTTTTCAGTAATTTATTTCCTTTCTATTTCTTTGAAAGGTAGATTGAGGGAAGTAAGCAGTAGTTCAGGTTCTTTTGCCTGTCCTAGTCACTTCAAAGCTATTGCTACCCCAGCAACCTGCACTGCATAACTTTGCCACAGTGTGTAAAAAATGCTCAATTCATCACATTGGAAACCTTTAATATTAATTTTAAAAATAAATTAAGAATTTATTAGGAGTAAACTAAGTTGGATGACTTGCAATAAACCAAATGCTGTGTTATTTACTGTGCCTGTTGTTGAGAGAAGAGTGTTTCTTTGCCCACTCCATATTAAGTGCTGTTTATTTTGGGGTTTCACCTGCGTGTGAACAGCTTCATACTCTCTCTTTTTGCCTACCATGTGGACAGTTCTTGGGCTTACTGTTGCATTTTGCCCCACACATAAGAATGCTTTCCTGCATCTTCCTGCCCAAAAAGCTATCTCTTGTTTTTTCCTGTTCGTACTCACTTTTTGGATGCAGTAGGTCTTGGCTGGAAGTGCTGCCTTTGAGTTAGTTTATTTTTGTTTCTAAGAAACAAAAAGCCTAAATGGATCCTGGTATCTCCTACAACTGAAGCACTGTAGACCAGAATGCTGCTTCAATAGAGTCATGTAAATGATTCTTATTACATTTCTTTCTTGCAAAGTTTTTGCCAAGGCTGAAGCATTGTGCAAAGAATATGGAGAAACCAAAGGGCCTGGGACTACTGCCAAACCTTCTGGACATCTCTTCTTCAGGAAGTTGGGAAGTTTGATTAAGAACACACTAGAAAAATGCCAGAGAGAGAATGGGTTCATGTAAGTAATTCATGGTTTGGTACAGTGCTCTGTATGAACTGTTATCACCTTATTTGCCTTTATTTCAAGTAGGATGGTAAATTTTGCTCTCCAGTTCTTACATTCCTTTAGGTGGCATGTAACTTACAGCAGATTTGCTATGGGGCTGTGCTGTCACCGTCTGGGTTC